>NC_040013.1:44387552-44660507 GCF_000972845.2 Larimichthys crocea | reverse complement strand
TGTGGTTCCTATAGTTTCCAAAAGTAGATTGGGAGCCAGAGCTTTCAGCTATCAGGCTCCTCTTCTGTGGAACAAACTACCTTTCTGGGTTCGGGAGGCAGACACGGTCAACACCTTTAAGAATAGACTTAAGACTTTCCTTTTTGATAATGCCTATAGTTAGGGCTGGCTCAGGTCATCCCTTAGTTATGCTGCCATAGGATTACACTGCCGGGGGACCCCACCGAGGGTTATGCCTAGCCAGGCACGGTATTGGTTGAAGATGCACACATCTCCCTTACCGAAAACTCTCTCTCTCTCTATATATATATATATATATATATATATATATATATATATATATATATATATATATATATATATATATCTATATTTCTCTATATCTCACTCTCTCTATATATATATCTCTATATCTCTCCATATCTCTCCATCTGTGGACATGTCTCATTAATGCATGTTACTAACCAAACTTCCCCGGAGTTTCTGTGCTCTGTCGTCCAGCAGGTTCTCGTGGATCGTGGCTGCTGCTGTGATCCTGCATGACGCCCACTACATATATTATTACTGTCATTATTACTACCATATCTATTACTGTAATCGTTTTTATCATTCATTATAATTCATTGTCATTTTATCAGTCATTGTACAATATGTTTGTGTTGATTTGTCCTGTACACGTGACATCCATTGCACGTCTGTCCGTCCTGGGAGAGGAATCCCTCCTCTGTGGCTCTTCCTGAGGTTTCTTCCACATTTTCTCCCTGTTAAAAGGGTTTTTGTGGGCAAGTTTTTCCTCACTCGAACCGAGGGTCTAAGGACAGAGGGTGTCACTCCCTGTACAGATTGTAAAGCCCTCTGAGGCAAATGTACTTTGTGACTTTGGGCTATACAAATAAAATTGATTTGATTTGATTTGATTACACAATGGCCTGTGTACTGTCAAAAGTCCTGACTACAGATATTTCAGACAATGTTGCGGATCTGCTTCCTGAGGCGGAGAAGGTCGAAACTATATGTTTGGTTTCGGGGGCTTTCCCTGAGGTCTGTGGCAGAAACTGGAGCTGTGATAATTAAAAAAACTCTTCACTTCTGCTTTCTGCTGTGCACAGAACAGGAAGTGCATGTATTATATTTCATTACCTGTTTCTGACCCGGAAACTTTGTACAGCCAGAGAGAATATAGCCCGAGATCCACACACACATACACACACACGCATGCACGCACGCACGCACACACACACACACACACACACACACACACACACACACACACACACACACACACACACACACACACACCAGGGATGTCCAAAGTACGGCCAAGGGGCCAATTATTGCCCTCGGTCAGATTTCATGCAGCCCAAAGCTTAATTTTTATAATGTATTATTTATGGCCTGCTACAAATAGATTTGACTTTTTTGGTTGACATAATGAAGCATTTGAACCTCTAAGGACATAACTGCTGGTGTTATATATCTGTAGATGTGACACAAAATATTACTTTCTGAATGATCTTGTTAAAGAGTGATGCATTTTTTAACTTAAATTTCATACAATACACACAATACAAACACAGTTTGTTCTTTGTTTTAGGACTTTAGATGTGAAAGAAAGGAGGAACTGGTTTCAGGATTTGTTCACGCCCGATTGGTTTAGATTTGGTCACATTGCCATTAAAAAAAATTATAAATATATAAATATAATTGTGACAATGAAAACAAAATTGTTACAGAACATTTGTATGTAACCTTTATTGGTGATTTTTTCATTTTTTAAATGTTAGTATTGGCCCCCGGGCATCTTCACATTGCCCTCTTTAAAAAAAAGTTTAGACACCCCTGGTAGACAGAGGAGACACAGCGATGCATGAACCCGTCTAGTGAAATCAAAATTCAGTGTATTCAACCTTTGAGTTCAACCAAACTAACGTCCTGAGTTGATTAAACATGACACCATGACATGACATCTGGTGGTCAGAGTATGAACACATTTATATCATTCTGTTTGAAGCTGTCCACAAAAGTACAAGAGACTATTGTCTGTTCACATGTTTGCTTTTATTTTATTCATCCCATCTGGAAACAGTCACTACTGCAAATAGTTCAAATAAAAGAACACAGAGTTTATCAGACATGATGACCTTACGTACTGTGCAAAGGCTGAGTAGTTATAACATATAGAAAACACTCGAACACAATATAAGAAGGATATAAGAACAGCATATAATAACAGCTGTAACCATACAGTGAGAAGACACATAACAGTACAGAATGTGCAATATTTAGACTTTTTACATGCATGATCACTTAAGCATGTCCACACAAACCTTTACAGTCACACAGACACCAGAGTTTGACTGAACAGCAAACCCTTGGGTACTTTAACTATTTTTTATCTCATGGTCTTCCTCCATTGCTGAGTTAGCTCAGTCACTCAAGATCAAATGACCTGCGTAAAGTACAGTCAGTCACATGAAGGGTGGGTTTAGAAACTTTAGAATATGACGGCAAATCATCAGTTCCAAGCTTTATTTGATAGAGACAGCTGGAGAGTGACAGGAATGTGGAGAGAGAGATGGGGGCACGGGTTGGATTCAAACTCTGGGCCGCTGCGGCAAGGACTAAACCTTTGTACATGAGGCGGCTGCTCTATCAACTGAGCTAACCGACACCCCTGAGAATTAATTTTAGTTTCATAAACTTGTCGATATTTTTAATTATCACATTTGGCTGGGTGGTTAATAACACGTTCTTCTTTGGTCTGACAAAGTCAGAATTTACTGAATTTACAAGGACTTTAAAGAAAGGGGTTCCCTGGACACAGACATCCACCCCAACCTCATAGTGACAGCTGGAGAAATAGACAGGAAACTCAGGGGAGAGAGAGAGGTCGACATGCAGCATAGGACACAGGCTGGAAACGAACCCATTAAGGACTTTAGCCATGATACAGGGGTGCGCACTCTACCAGGTACAATGGAGGGCTGCAGTGACCTCTAGTGTCCATGAGCAGAAATCACATCCCTGACATGTCAGGCTCTGGACAAACAGTTCTTATGACAGCTTCAGGTCTGTTTTTGTTCTTGATCTCACAGTTTCCATCATCTATGAACAGTGTAGGTATGATGAGGTCACACTGGCCACTCAGAATCAATCCCCTTTAATCCTCCCTTCCTATGTATGTATTACAGATTGTATATTTTTAGTCTGAAAATAGCAGACTTCTAAGTACACAGATAAACACCTACTGTTTCTGCTTCCTCTGTGCGTCTTTCCTCCTGCTGCCCTTTAACACGACAAAGAAAACTGAGGTTTAAAGACGTCTGCACAGCCACAAACAGTCTCAGAGAGAGAATGAAACACTGAACAATCATTCAACGTGTTCCATCATTTTGATCCCCATTTCCTCCTTTCTGTCCTCTCCTTGGACTCTGTCATATACTCTATATGTGTGTGTGTGTGTCCCTATCCCAGTGGGACAGCCATGACCGAGGTTGTTGGGTCAGAGAAACAGGCCAATCACAGATGTGCCGCTCCCTATTTCCTGTCCTGAATGGCAAGCATTCCCCAGCAGTTCAACCAAGGATGTCAGGAATTGCACAAATCAGCTGATGCTTTAATAGCTCTTTATTTATACAGGCTGACGGCCACTTACATACATACAAATTATATTTTACACTGTTGATGTCCTTTTTAATGGCACAGAGGATTGGACATGGAAAAAATGTGACACTAAAAGCAACCGCAGGCCTCTGGTAATGTGTGACTGTGTGTGTGGCCGGGCAGGAGACTTGAAACGTTACACTTGGCTGTATTTATGTTTGATCATTCGGTCAATGTACATTTTTTGGATTATTATCTCTATACATACTTCACCTTTACACCTTACATACTTTGGCATGTTCCTTGGTCAATATTTTTGCACAAACTGTACAGCTCTCAAATTGTACTTGCTTTTTCTATTCGTGTCTTGACTTTTGCAATACTTGCTTCTCTATTTTCTTACTCCATGCTTCTGTTCCAAAGTGGCAGGGCTTTGTGTGCAAAAACTGAAAACGATTAATCTGAAATTTGGAAATCAACACTCTAGTGGCATCTATTTTTCTAAAGACATCTGAACTCTTTTAAAGGACTTTAAGACAAAGGACTAACTTCCACTGTGAAATATGTTACTCAGTTTTTATTTATGTCCACAATTCTGAAACCTGCATCCAGATGCTGAAATCCAGGTTGTTGAAGTAAAAATATACCTATCTCAGTGTATAAGTGTAAAGTAACAAAATGTGCTGGATACATTTTGTCATGTGAAAATTGAGACATGTGAACTGACTGAACTTTTCCTCCCCAGCTGCTGTTGAGTTCCTGAGCCAGGCAGTGCAAACAGTCCCACTCCCGGCCACCAGGGGGCGGACGCCGAGAGTGTAGGATGTTTACATTTCCTGGAACTCAGAGGTCAAAGGGTAACTTTACAAACTCACATTACACTGTCTGTATCTGAATTTGATGTGAGCGTTCACATTCTAAAAACACACTGAAGACCTGAGAATGTCAGCCCAGGTGGTAGATCTGGACATGGTTTGTTTTTGGGAACATACCATGTCAGCTGGTTCCCAACCTTTTTGATTTGACCCTAAAAAGCTACCTGCAACCACGTGTCATAGTTTGTTTCATTTTTACAGGCCTGAAGACAAAAATGTGAAATTATGCCTGAAAATAGTCTCCCATCCTATCCTGTAAAAATTGTCTTGTGACTCCTAAGATTTATCTTGCAACCCTCACTGGGGTCCTGACCCCCAGGTTGAAAACCAGAGCTTTGGTATCAGTTCGAGGTTTTGAAATCAACCTGAAATTTCACTCAAATTTAGTTTGAGTAATTTGAAAACAGTTTTTGTGTGGTCTTGCCAGCGACTTTCATCGGATCTATTTCTTTATTAGAGGGTCGTCTGCTGTTTCTAGATAGACCCATTGCAGCTGCTTCTTTTTCAACGCTGTGAGCACCACAAATGAAATATGACAAAGGACCAAACACGCATACAACTATCGGCATGGATACTACTCGAGGTAAGAGACTAAAAGGTTTTTTTTGTTGTTGACTTGGGCCTTTAAAAAGGTCAAATTGGTAGCATATTTACATTATCTAAGTATTACAACAGTAATTATAACTAATTATAACATCAGTGTCATTACAGGAACCTAAAAGGCCGACTTATGAGATTTATTTACGTCTAAATAGTGTGACAGCAGTAAATATTCTGCTGCATCATGAGCTGCTCAGTTTGACGTTTGTCTCTCTGCATGCAGAGGAGCTTTTCAGAGCTGAACTGTCTATTTCCTGAGTTTTGCAGCACCAAGGAAGCAAAGCTAAGACTGTTTAGACAGAAACTGCGAGAGGCACAGCATGTTTTCATTCATGGTATGATGAATATGGGGGTGGGGGAGTCTGTAATATTAGAATGCTTGCTTCCTTCCTTCCTGCCTTCCTTCCTTCCCTGTCTGTGGCCCTGTAGTGTATGTTACACCCACTTCCCTCGAGCTCTCACTGGTGAGGGGGGAGGAAATCAAGACCAAACCATTCAGGATCGACCGCTTGTGTCTCTCTCATGTCTTTTTCTACCTTCCTTCTAGGTGACATTTATCCTCACCTCTTCTCCCTCACTTTTTCTTTCTTCCCATCTTTCTCCTCTCTCCTTCTCCTGTTCTCCTTTACATTCCTTTCCCCTTCTCCTTTGCCCTCATCTCTCTGGAGAGGATGAAGCCGCTCCCATCCACTGGGAACTGAATGGCCTGAATGGAGACTAGACTATCACTGCCAGCCGGTTCTCCATGGAATCGCACTCCTTTTCCTCCTTCCAGTTTTTCTGTGATTTCTATTTACTTTGGGTTAGTACCACTGGTACATATTTATTTTCCTGTGAATTGACCCATTCCCCATCGACAGATAAAGTTTTTTTGCATCTTTCTCACTACTGAAAGGCACAAGTTGATTCAAACAGGACATAGCACGACAGGGATCGGGTCAGTGAAGTTACTACCTTTATTCCAGTTCACATGACTGCAACTATGTAAAGTTACTTCTGGTATGATCCAGCTTAAGCCCATGACTTAGCATTCTGAGTAAAGGGCAGTCTGAGTTGCCATTGGTTGAGACTGACTTCTCCAGAAAAACTACTTTTATTTATTACAACACAGAATTTTCTTTGTAGTTTGGGCCAAAAGTTGTACTGCTTATGGCATCTATAGCCCCAATGTTTTCACATTTAAGTGTTGTAATTTCACTTCAAACAAAGATATACAGCATGAAATTAACCACCAAAATATTGTATATTTTCTTATCTATTTCTTTATGGACCCTGTCCCAGCTTCCTCCTGATCCTGCATCCATCTAATACAAGTCAACAGGTGCGAAAAGAACCTAATAAAACAATGAGACCCTGTTTGTGATTGACTTGCTGAGAAGTCAATCACAAACTTGTGTTAGCAATATTTGGGGGACATTTGGGACTTCATTCAACTTCTTTTTGTTTCTATCGGCAGCCTCGTAGGACACACCTGCACAACATGAACCAGCTCCAGTGGTCCAGTCCAGAAAATGTTACAAAAAGGCTAAGAAGGTCAAGATAGCATTTTTAATGTAAGTATGTCTTCTAGAGTCACAGTTAGAAGCACCAAACTAGACAACAACATTGCTAGTGTGTTTGCAGTGCACAGTTATCACCAGTCACCAACCACCAACCACTGGTACCCAAGAAAGTAATGACCAAGATCTCAGAACATGGAGCTATAGCTACAAATATGTCCAATGGAGGGCAAAAAACTTGAGTGGTACTCGAACCATTATAGTTCTTCTTACTTGGAACAGCAAACATCCACCACATAGAGCCCGACTTGTTCAACTTTGACCTACCTTACGTGAACTCATGGTTTTCATGTACAATTAGAGATCGTAGCACTTCACGCACATTACATGACGGCATACAGGTGAAGTGGAGCGATGGTACTAGCAGTTGGCTGCTGCAAACATCCGACTGAAAGCCCCAGAACCTAACACCAGCTTCCAGTCAAGGATGTTTACAGTAGCCCTGACTGCCAACCAGCCTGGAGAGGACACGGCACCTACAAACACACACACACACACACACACACACACACACACACACACACACACACACACACACACACACACACACACACACACACACACACACACAGGCCTGCAATACACTGCAAAGAAGTTAATGTGTTATTATGTCAAACAGCTGAAAATGTCTGGCATTGATGTCACATGATCACACCAGCAGAAATTAAACAAGAGTACTTTCAATAATGGAATCTATTTTTTAATACACATTTTATACACATACAGTATCAACATGACAAAACATAACAGAACTCTACTATAAGTCTAGCTTATGTCCCACGGGCAACTTGGACTCAAAGAAAATATTGGTGACTTCCTCTACAGCTGCTCTACTTTTTTTTTTTTTTGTTGCTGTTTTTGTTTTATTTGGTTAACTGAATGCTAAAAAAAGTTCTCCTACCTTTTTTTCTTACATCTAATAATCTTTTTCCCCCCTTTCTTTGGAATACTGATTCCTGGTTCTTCATTGTTGAACCTTGCAGCAGCTCTTTGAAGAACCAAAGTGAAGAAAAGAATTTACTTTGGGTATAACTTCATTACTAATCTTTTTACTGTTTCCTGTTCGTTGTTCCCACATAACTGTAGTGGATGGAAACACATTCATTTGTATTTTACTTATTTATTATTATGCACGGTACGGTTTAGGATAAGACACTGTAACAAAGTTTTAATTTTTTTTGTTTTTTGTTTTAAACAACACTTATTTAACAAATCCAATGTTAAAGGCACACCAAGTCTGTTCATTTTGTCTAAAAATATTAGACATAACAGACGTTATGTTATCCTACTAACAACATTACCTTCCCAAAGTAAGAGACTCTTTACGTTTTTGGTTTTACTTTGGATTTTTTTAATGGTTTTTAAGTCATTAAATGAAACACACACACACACACACACACACATACATATATGACATAACTGTGAAATGAAAGCCTATGAAAAGCACTGATAACAGCTCACTGCAGCAGGTTGGTGCACAAGCCCTGTTCTCTCTCTCACACACTCTCTCACACACACACACACACACACACACACACACACACACACACACACACGTTTGAGTGTTAGAAAGCAGCCTTCATTCTTTCGGTTCCACAGTGCAGACGCAGTGCTGAGCTGTGACCGGTATAGTTAATGGTTTCCACTGTGTTTTCTTTCCCCAGCTTTGTTGTCCAGTAAGCATTCTATCAGCATGTGACATTCCACAACCTTAACTCCCATCCCACACACACACACACACACACACACACACACACACAGATATTTACCATGTAAACACAACTCAGCCTTTCTGTTTAGCCATCATACACACTCCCACAGCTCGGCATATGCACACACATACGCGCGCACACACACACACACACACACACACACACACACACACACACACACACACACACACACACACACACACACACACAAATCTAATTACTTCTTCTCACGCAAATGAATGTAGAGGACTCCCATAGTGCCCTTTCTGACCCTGCTCCCCCAACCCAAGCGCTCACTTCCTGTTTCTCCCTCCCTCTGTCTCTCTGCATTTCTCATCCAATTTTTCTTAAATATTACTGTATGACACACACACACACACACACACACACACACACACACACACACACACGCACACACAAAGTCAAACTGCACTGGGCATTTTTATTTCCATCACAATCATTTAACTGCCATCCCTAATTTAAATGCCTGAAGGATGGCAGGGCCCCACAAGTAAGCCATGATAACTTATTTTGAGTGTGTGTGTGTGTGTATGTGTGTGTGTCTGGGAATGCCAAAGACTGCACAGTGCATGTGTAAGAGTTTGCATGTCTTTGTGAGCATGAGCATGAATGTGCCTTTGTGTGTGTGTGTGTGTGAGAGAGAGAGTGAAAGAGCGAGAGAGCATGTAATCACATGTGTGTCCTGTGCTCAGATAAAGACAGGAATGCCAGCTCTTCCCCCGTTCCCTCCTTCTCCTTCACTAACAAAGAACTAAAGTGTCAAGGTACTGTATAGCAAGCGTCGCCTTTTAACCGACATGGACTAAAACTCGACGGAGAAATCCACCCGGAGCTCCCGCGCCTTCAGTTCAGCACAGTTTCAGATGCGACTGCGCTTTCATTTCAGCTGACTGGGAAGGCTTTGCCAGGAAGTGGGAGGTAAAATGTGGGAGAGAGCGTGTTAACAGTGGAGATGTCCAGAGGCAGTCAGTGCTAATGTTTGGCATCTGGACTGATCCAGGCATATTTCAAAAGAACACCATCAGCTAAAATAAATCCAATCCAAACCTCTCTTTATTGAGTTTCATCCACTTCAGCCTGCTGTGTGCTGCAGGTGCGACTCACTCTGTTCTGGTCGCTCTCTTTTAGCTCTGACGATGGCAGATAAGAGTTCATTAAGTGAGCACCTTGACGGCTGGCCAAAATGAAACTTGTCTGTTGTCAGGTTTGTCCAGCCAGCTGTACTCAGACAGAGTCTGTGAGATTTGTGAGGAAGAAGAGCCTCTCCCGAATGAAAGAGTGTTTCTTTAGTTCCCCGATAGGTTGAGGCATCTTTGTTCTGGCTGATCGCAACACATTAGTTTCAGTGCCAGGTTGTATTCTTCTAGTTAAACATTCATTCACAAGTACACTCCACGTATTGATCAAGTAGCTTGTGAAAATAAGTCAAATTTAGAGACAACAGGTGGTATTTTGTCAGATGTCAGATAGAAATTTAATCAACAAGTATTGGATTTGGAATTGGCAGATACTCCGTGTGAAAGGACTCAGATCAGGATCAGGACGTCCCTGCTGGCTTTTGAATCTCGGTACTGTGACATTCAGACTGACCATTTTGCTTTGAGTTGGGTCCGCATTAAAAGTATTTCTACACCAAGTCTGGGTTCCTGTTTGACATTTGCATGAAACCAGCCTGTGTTGCAGTGGTATGCTGTAACCATGGTATATGTTTATGAAAATGGACGGTTATCATACTGGGTACATTTCCTTATCTATGTACTGAATTCTATTGTGTTAATGTTACTAGAAATTGTAGGACATCAAATTTTGTATATAATATTTTCTGAATCCTTGTGCTTCTAATGCTTCTTTCACAGTAATTGTGTTGTTTCTTCTGAAATGTTGCTGAAAAAATTAACATTCAACCCATGAAATCTGTGAGGCAACAGCCTGAGTTTAGTTTGTTTCATCACCAGAGATTATCTGTAACAATGAAAGTTGTCAGTTGTCAGTTGTCCTTGTACACAAGTATCAGACTAAGAGTCTACAGCCATACTAGCATCTCTGTGAGATTATCATTATATACAGTGTTTCTTTTAGGTAAATGCTACCATCAGTGTGCTAACTAGAAGATTTGTTATGTTTTGACAAAGCCAGGTCTTTGTGCTAAGCTAAGCTAAGCTAAGCTAAGATAAGTATTTATTCAAGAAAGACATGAGGTCATGATGTCAATCTCCTCATCAGACTCTTCACCATAAAGTAAAGTAGTTCTCAAAATAACAAACTATTGATTTCAACCAAGCAGCAACCTCCATGGCTGGAAAATGAAGCTTATACAGAAGTGCCAAAAACTGTAATTCCTTGAGTGTCCACTTGAGGCTGGCTGCAGAACATTTCAACCTCCATAAGTCCCCGTGTTCAAATGTTCAACTTCACAGCAGAAATAAACATGTTTAAGCCTAGTACAAAAAAACAGTTATGGTCTCTATAGCTAATTTCCCCGTTCATGACAACTGTACTGAGGGTGAATTTATATACAACTCACCTGTTCAAAGTTAAAGGTATGCATAATAAACAGTGTGGATGCTTTGATTGACAGGTGGGTGTCATTACACATTACTTATTAGAGCACCCAGGGGTCGATGAGCCACGAGTCAAGACAGCCAACAAGCTACAAGCTAATAAGTGTCATTGCCTTGCCAAAAGAAATCAAATGCATTTTTTTTATTAACTCAAAGCAAAATAGCATCATTGCTAAAGCTTCCTTTATACAAAATCATTCATCCACACTAAGTGAGTTTCTGGAGCGTTTGCTTCCCAGTGTGGATGAATCTGAAAAAATGTAAATCTCATGTTAAAATACAAGGAAAACTATGGCACAGTCCTGTTCACTGTTGATGTTGTGGAAGCATGTCATGTGTGCACACATAAACAAATTTTCACATTTAGCTCTCTTAGTGCTGATGTCACACACTGTCGCCCATGCCTGTTTCTGAGTAAAAGTTTTAATTAACTTACTGTGTGTTAAACCTCTTCCATGTCTTATTAATAACTTCACCACTGTGACTCAAATGACCAGTCTGCTTCCACTCCAAGGACAGACAAAGTGGCACAAGAGGAGGAGGGAGAGACATGGGATGTCCTTGAAATAATCCTTGAAGGATTGGGAGTTTCTTGACTCCTGGTCCTGTATTCTCTAAATGCTCTTAACTCCAGGCTGTCTATTGTAAATAGGTCTAATGGACGCTTGACAATGCTTCAGGAATTCTACTTATCCAGCCGTCCATGTTATTTAGCTTTAATTACATGACTGTGTCTGACTGCCTTCAGTGTGTCTCAATAACTGTCCATACTCACACACTCCAGTGCCTTTTCTGAAGAATAACAAGACACTCATGTGCAAGTATGCGTGTGTGTAGACTGTATATGTCGGAGTGTATGTGTGTGTGTGTGTGTACTTATGGGTACTACTCTCTCTCTCTCTCTCTCTCTCTCTTTCTCTCTCTCTCTCTCTCTTAGGTCACTTGGGGAACAAAGCAAACTTTATCAGAACATTGCAATCCTGCATTCCCCAGATTCTTAGCACTTGGCAACCGGCTAACACACAGAGCAGAATGAGAGAGAGAGAGAGAGAGAGAGAGAGAGAGAGAGAGAGAAGGAGATGAAGGCAGGAGAAATAAAGTCAGGTCTAACTTGTAGGAAGAAAGACAGTTTCGTGGTTTAGCTGTACAGAAATGTGATCGGAGAAATTTGTGATCAGTGTTTGCAAATTGATTTGCAAGAATTTGTGTGTGTGTGTGTGTGTGTGTGAGGGAGTGTTACTTCCCTAAACCTAACGGAAGACTAGTTCAACCAAAACCACCAAATATGTTTATGTGAGTAAGCTAACAGTCTGGAAAAAATACATAAACTTACTCCGTAAAGAGAATATCTGGAGATATACGCGTGGACATTTTATTTTTTACAAAGAGCATCGGCTGTAACATCTTTGTACATTTTGTTACTATTTAGAAATATGACAGAATTTTTGTAGTTTGAATCGAGCGTTGCACCAATTTGTACTGCTCTCTACTGTACGCTTTGAATGTCAAAGTCAAATGGCATTCAGAAATCTGGCTATTTAAGGGGGTCTTATCAAAAGTACATACCTGCTAGTACATGACTGGAGGCACTTTTTCAGTTTGGTTTTCATGCAATCCAGCCAGCAGCTGCCATTTCGAAACAAAGGAGGCATTTTTATTCCGACAAAAACGAAAGAATAACCGAGAATGAAAGTTGAAATTTGCCTTTTGAAAGAACCAGGGTTTAAACACAAAACTAAAGATTGTGGGCCTGTTGAAGTCTACCCACCATACTCCAACAATAACAGGTGGAAGTTTTCAGGCTCTGTGGTTATGGACTGCAAGTTAAGGAATAGTTCAACACTTCCAGAAAAACATTAAGTTCAGAGTTTAGCCTAGCTTAGCATTAAGACTACAATCATGGGGAAACAGCTAGACTCTGTGAAAAGTTCAAACATCTACTAGCAGCTCTAAAGCTCACTAATTACCACATTGTGTCCTGTTTAACTTGAATCTGGTACATTCTGAGTACTATTTCCTGATGTACAGTTTATCCGTAAGCCGAATGTCTCCAGCTGTAGTGTTGTTCACCAAGAAAAAGTTGCAGCATGTATTCCTGAAAAGCCACAACATGTAGATTTTTGTTAGATTAATGAGACTAATGAGACATAACATGTTAATTAGTGGTGCTGGTAAGTGTTTTTTAATCTCTGAAGAGAACCAGGCTAGCTTTCTTCTTGATTCTAGTCTTGATATGCTTGATATGCTGTGATTAACATATTTCCGAAACTGTTGAATGGTTCCTTAACTTGCAGTCCCTTTCGCATTCATGTCATTTCCACAGAGCTGGAAAACTTCCACCTGTAATATTTTTATCTTTGAACGGAGCCAGGCTAGCTGTTCCTCCCTGATAAGCTAGGCTAACACATAAACAAGACACATATATCAATCTCTCATTTCAAAAGCATACGTTTTGTGAGGACAAAAAATATCTTTGTCTTTGTGTAATCGGAAACAGCAGGGTTATGTTAAATGGTGAAGAATTCGAGAAACACTAAAATGTCATTAATGTAAGGTAGAGGTCATGATAGTCAGATCTGTGTACAGTAAATATGCCAAGGTGACAGTGACTTCAATGGTGATATATCGATGTTTAAAACTGCTACAAAGGAAACCTTTAAAGTATGGCAATGAGCGTGTCTGTGTGTTCTTTCATCCACTCAAGAGGCACTTCTCTTATATCACAAATACACCAACACAATAAGAGAAGCAGTGTGCCAGATTAAACACCATTAAAAAGGTGCAGTATATCAAGGACCCGGGCACTTCACATGACCTCTAGCTGTGTGCCAAAGTGAACCTTTGAAGTTTCTCTAGTCTTTCATCATCCGAGAGCTTCAAGTATAATGTTTTCTTTTAGCCATAATTCACTGTCATTGATTTTTGGATTACAATTCTATTTTGTTGACGTTGTTTCCTGTAGATGTTATGTTGATGAAGCTTAACTTGTTGTGAGGAGAGTTCTTTTTCTTGATCCAGTTCTTGTAGCTCATGCTTATTCCAAACCAATATGAACTGTAAACCACTTCACTTGACTTCACAAATACTGTAGACTGTGCTACTTAGAACGGCATGTTCGGCACTTTATAAAGGCTCTGTTTCAGATGACCCTCCTGATGTTTACGTGTTTTTACAATTTAGCCCCAATAACTGGACTAAAGCTTGATGAAAATTGGTTGGTGATACCAAGCGGCAACTTATGTGGCTGGGAAATGAAGTCAATACGGAAGTGCCAAAAACTGTAATTCCGCGAGCTGCATTATCTTTATCATATTATTGAAGACTTTTTGAGGGACTCCTGCAGTAGTTAAAAGCATCTCTTGTTCAACAGCAGAAAAGTTTGTGTTCTTTAAAAACTTCCTGGGTTCCACTGGGCGAAAGGGGAAACACATCCTGTGTTCCCGTGACTTTAAAAAGTCACAAATGAAAAGCAAAATCAGTCAGGAAGCTAACGGCGATCAACAAACAATGAGTGCAGAGATGCCATTCTTATCTGATGTGTGCTCACACACTATCTCATACTTAAAGAATTCCTTCAGAGCCCAACTTCTTCACTCTACACCACATCTGGCAGATGTTTAAACTCTTTGCAACATCTACACACACCATCACTCCCACAAGGAACCTGCTAACCCTCCCGACTCCTACATGAAGGGTAATTGGTGACTGAGTATCAGGTTGAAGCTCTCTGCACTAGTTACTGCTCAGCTTAGTGGATTTTATATTTACAGGTTTCCTGTCATGGCTCTGGTGCCAAATGACATGATTTTACACATTTGTCAAATTTTGTGGATTTTTTAAACACTTTAACGTAGTGCCTAACCAGGATTAGATTCATGTAGCCTTCAGTAATATCCAAGTTAAACAAGACTTAATCTGTGCCCTTGACTTCATAATTTGATTACAATTTAGCTCCTAATCTTCATTAACAACACTTGCTACTGGCTTTGACCTTTGCATTAGTGTGTGTGTGTGTGTGTGTGTGTGTGTGTGTGTGCGCGTGTTGTGTGTGTGTGTGTGTGTGTGTGTGTGTGTGTGCGCGTGTGTAGCTGGAGTTTTCCTACAACTTTCCATTCTTTATCTGATAACACAGGTCCTGCCCTTTCCTTAACGCCCTCCCTTCCTCCTCCTTTCAGCCCTCTCTCTCTCTCTCTCTCTCTCTCTCTCTCTCTCTCTCTCTGAAAGGTTGACCTTGTGTATCAGTCTCTGTCAGCAGTTTAACGGACCATCAGATATTCCGATCAGGGTCCGGAATACTAACAGAGCCGGTGGCCTGTGAAACCAGAACTCTGATTATTAACACGGTTGACTCCTAAAAGGACAAAAAATCGTGGGTTAATGTTCCCCGACACCCTCGGGTGCCGGAACTATGTTTAGCAATGATGTTGGAAAAGTTGATAATAAACCCCCTGGTCTTTCTCAACGAATGCCTAACGCCTACCAACACGTACGTTTTTGTGTTGTCCCTCATTGCACACATGCTGCAGTTCTTTGATAACTGTCAATTGTTTCAGGTTTAAAGAAAGTTCAACCTTTTTTTTGGAAATACTTTTTTTAGATAGCAGAATGATACCACTCTTAAGCCTGAGAGTGGAGCCGAGAGGTGATTAGCCTCACTAGCTTAGCTAAAGGCTGGAAGCTTTGTAAACAGCTAGCTTGAAACCACAGATGTTATTTTTACATATCTGTTTGTATACAATTTAAATGTCTACAATGATTTAATTAGTCAACCTCAAACGTGTTTGTAGCCTTGACATTTAAAGAACCAAGCTGGGCGTTTCACCTACTTCCAGTCTTTAAGCTAAGCCAAGCTGAGCTCAGCCTGACTCTAGCTCTGTACTTTACACGCAGATATCAGAAGTCAAAATAAAAATAACTAATAAGCATGTTTCCAACAATTATGTGTTCTCAGGTTCGTTATTATGCGTATCATTAGCTACATGCTAAAGGAAACCAGCTAATTCATTACGTTAACGATAAACAATGGAACCCATTAATGCCATTCAATTGAATAGAACTGTTTATCCAAGTCAGACAGGAATTTCTTTACAGTCTGCATTCCTTATTTCAACTTGGCTCCATATTGTATTCAATATTTCAAACTTGCTGCTCTATTTTTACTGTATTTAGTCATTTATACATCTTTATGCAATGAATAATTTCATAAAAAAAAAAAAAAGAACTGTCTTGGCTTCCCTCCCTTTTTTCCACTGCTGTTTGGAGTTCGGCTCCAGATCCCTGCTCTGTAATGTATTGTGGGATGGGCCCGAGAATTCAGGAAGTCACTCCTGTTGTCTCCATGGCAACCCTGAGGTCAGCTCTGCGAGGCCGGAGACCCCTCCTCAAACACAAAGAACCAAGAGGCCTGGATCAACACAAACAACCCGGCTTCCACACACACGCATGCACACACACTTACAAACACAAATGCGGGCAAGCTCACAAGAACATAAACTGCATTCAGCTAACTAAAGGACTTCCTGTGTAAGCTCTTCGGCAACAACATAAATTCTGTGTACAACATGAACGCTTCTGTAAATCACTGGTGAGGATGCAGCACTGGAGAGCACAGCTGACTGCTGTGCATTAAAGTTAAAGGACTATGTCAAGTTTTTGGAAGACTGTTATTCAGCTTACTGGTTAACACACTGACGCCACAAGCATCTCAATGCTCCGAGTAAATGATTGGTTCTGCTGGATTGGAACATGAGCAGCTTCAACCAATCTTAGATGATCAGTATACTGGATCATTTAGGTAGGGTTGGGTAAGAGACTAAAAGATGGTACATAAATACTATTTTTTATGTGAATATTACAAACACAGTAGCAGGGATACTGGCGGTTTCCGGCTTTAACACAACAACGTGTTATCACGGAGCATAGACTGTATATAAAGATGGACGATGCGTCTCCATTTCCTCCACTGTACAAAAATGAAGCCAAAGGTTTTCATGAGTTCTGCCATCTTGTGCTAGGGATGTCACCAGAGTTTGTGCAGTGGTGATCGGACTTACAGCCGCAGTGTCGTTTTCCTGCCCCATACACCCAGTCGACTGAACAGCGAGCAGTTCTCATGCTGTCAATCATGACGTGACAGCCCATTTTTAAAGTATCAAATGACATATTAAAAATAAACACACTTAGTTTGGCCCATGTCCCATCTGCTAACATGACGGAGGCGGTTTATGACACATATTGCGGCCATCCAACATGAAGGGGGGCGATCAAAATGTTTGTTCAGCTTTATTTTCAGGGCGATGTCATGTCTTTATATCCAGTCTGTTGTACAGAGCACAAGCAACAATGATGTTCCATATTCTCCCCACTTACAAGTTGTATTGACCAACAAGCTACACTGTTGTCCTCTTTTAAGGATTTTATAGATATTATAACGTCTTCTGCCTCGTCTTGTTGTAACAGTACATCTCCCTGTGGAAGCTTTTCCTTGGCCCTCCACACATTCATCCTGCCTGGGAACCAAAGCGACCGTCATCCCAAGGGAGGAAAGAGTCGGATGAATAGGCAGCGCTCACTGAGGGTCACTTTCATACGCAGCCCACCACAGATTACTGATTACCTAGTTAAAAAGTACCTTCAGAAGTTTAATACTCAGTGATCCAGAGGTGCATGATGGCACGATTGAACTACATATGACCTCAGGTTGTTGATTACCATAATCACACACCATAAGCAATATGAAATAAAATCCATTCTGAACCTTTAACCCTCTAATGTTCTGTCCACTGGCTCAAATCTAATGAACCTACAGTGAGGTTTAGACTGCTTCATCCTTCACGTCACCTTATTCCTCTAATCTACACATTTCTCAAATTTAAAGACACTTTCTATTAGTGTATGACCTGATTACTTCACATTATTTTTGGAATAGCCTACTTGAACTTCAGAAACGATGTGACTCCATACAGTTCAGAGCTAAGCACCATATATAGACAACAGCCCATATAAATGTATTTTTGTCTCAATAATCTATCACAATCAAACTGTTTTCCTTTTAAATGTAATAACTCTGAAAAGAAAAATGAGCCAATGTAATCTGATTACACTTTCCCTGTAGTCATTTACAGTCGGGTGTTTGGCTACAGTATATTTTTACACAGCAAATGTACTTTGGAAATTTGAGCTGATGACATGCATTTGTTCAAAGTACGTCTGGGTCATTTCATGCACATCTGAACCCTGCAAGCTTTTTTTTTATATATCCTGAACTGTGAAATATATTTCCTATCTTCTTCAGCAGTTATACATCCTCTGTAGTCAGGCATTAAAGCACCCAGCCTGAGTAAAATGCAGGTAAACTGCAGGAGGTGAGCTGAGCTCTGCTTTGACGAACACAATATAAAAAGTAATAATTTAAACTTTTTTTGATTGTCAGCATAGTTATACAACAGACAGAGCTTAAGTATGAATATTTAAAGATTGTAGTGTGTCCTGTAGCAAATTCGGCTGATAGATAATTCACTGTCTGCTTCACGTTTGCCATTTAAATCTTTCCCTGAGTCTCACATCGTTAGTCCGGACTCATTGGCGTGCTTTGCGGATGTAAGTTATAAAAAACAATTATCCAAGTTATTCTTTGATGCTGGAGCAACGCCGAATTTATCACTATCATATTTGAATCGGTGAAATATTACTATTCATGTTTAATAACGTACGCAGGTGTGCTGAAAGCTACGATAAGTCAGACTTGAGTACTTTCTCAGCGGAGTTTGGCGTCTTAGTAAACCTGCGGGAGAGAGACAGCGGATCCAGTCCGGAGGTAACTCACCGTGTCTCTGCGGACAGCGGCTCCAGACAGCCGGCCCGGCGTCGCTGCTCTCTGCGGCTGATTTGAAAGAGCGGCGGCCATTCCTGGAGCACCTTGCCACACGGTGACATACATGTTTAGAGGTCTGTTGACAGTCAGAGAAGAAACTCAGTCTTCTGGAGGTGGGTGGGTCACTTGTCCTCAGCGACGGTGCAACGGTGCGGGGATGAACTTGGTGATGACAAACACTTTTTTCTTTTTTTTTTAAGTTGAGCCACTCGAAAGGTGTCACTCTTTTTTACTTGTACTTCTACTCTCTGAAGTCTCCTTCCCCTTGTCCTCGCTCAGACTGTCCCCGCTAAACTCTGGAGGTTTTTGTAGGAAGAAAAGTGGACGGAGTCCGGCCCTCTTTTTCTTTGACCGGTGTGAAGTTAGCTTAGCCACAGGAAGAGCGCGCTTCCGGTCATCACGTTAGGCATGAAGTAAAGTTATACACGAAAAGTACACATAAGCCTACTTCAACGCGATTATGAAAGTCTAATGTTACCATAAATTTTGCTAAATGGCGCACTGCGTATTTTTAAGGATAAACGAATGCTTTTGTTTTGAAATCAGTGACATTATTTCCGGTATCATGTTGTCTAGTTGTGTTAAACTTGGAGCTTCGACACTGGCCAATAGGAAGCTGTAGGACAGTAGAGCCAACTCTCACCTTGCAGACTCACACACACACACCTACACACACACACCTACAACATAACACACACACACACACACACTATATGTTAATAAGACCTTTCCTTTTGTTCCCTAGTTTAATCCCTACATACTTTACTGTATCTCAACCAAAGCCATATTTTCTACTATATAGCCACGTGACTGGAATCTGAGCATTTACCAACCACATTACTGCTCTGCTTAGAAACAAACTTGTACAATAAAACACAGTGATTTTTCCCACTGGGTCTGAACAGAACCAAAAGATAAGATTCCCAACAGTGAGGAAAGGACAGCGAGGCCTTATCTCACCTTGCAGAGGCTGCACCAACCTCCACACTGCTGACTGCTGAGAGGTCAACTGTACACTGATGTCCTTTTCATTCCGCATGGATCAGCTGAGAATCTTTCAATCAGCACGTCTCCTTTCATGAGCAGACATTCTCCTCCGGTGCTGGTTATGTAAAGGGGGAGCACGTTATGCTATACTCACAAAAAGCCTCAGCTGCATGAGCACATTCAATCACCCTGAACTTAACCCTGACCAATACACTGATCTTATATCAAACAAGATCATGAACTGGTTTTACCCCAGAGCCAATCATGTTCCTAAATTAGAAGACTTGATAAATTGTGTGGGATCAATTTCATCTGTACTGCAGGCTCTGCAGGCTCACTCTGCCAGGTTTATTTTGGCTTGCTCTGTACTATACTGCTTCTAGTATCCACACTTACCAAAGAAAAATGAAAATCAAGTTATTCCTCAGATATGGTAATGCATAGTATTCCTATGTTGCAGTCTTGTAGGACTGAAATATGTGCTCTGACAGCATAATGGCAACGTTTCTGTCGTGATTGCATACATTTCTGTACATTTTGTTATGACTGAGGAAATGACCAAATTGAATTTTTGAACAAATTTATCATAGTACCACATAATGTAAGGGGACATAAACCATAATGTTCCTAGTTTAAATCCAGGGCTCCTTTTATGCACGCCATTTCCAATGTATGTATAAAGAATGGACACCGTGTGTGTGACATCAGTCGTAGGTTTCCAAAGTGCCATTTTGAAGCTTAAAATATATGGCACTGGTAAACATGTTTATTTCTGCTGTGAAATTGATAGATAGATAGATAATATGGGCTCTTATGGAGGTTGTAATGTTCTGTAGCCAGCCGCTGCATTGGCTTCAATTCCCAGCCACAGCAGTTTGCTGCTTGGGCATTTCCCGTGTCTTTCCCCCTCATATATCCTGTCATATTTATACTACTAAACACCATCTAAAAAGTGGCCAGTAATAATAATAAAAATCCACACTAGATACGCGAGAGTTTAAGCATCTACAGTCAGCAGTAGAAGAAGTATTAACATCCTCAAGTAAAAGAAGCAATATCAGTACAAGTTCTGCAATGAAAATGCAACTTAAGTAAAAGTATGCAAGCATTATAAGCAGATTCAAGTATAAGTGGTAATGTATTTGATAGTAAGTACTGGTGTACAGTATTTCCTATAGTTGGTCAAGCTAAATGTAGATATTTTAAATTAGGTGTGGTTAAAAGCATCATATATTATAAGCTACTCATATGGTGTGTATGTAACTAGTAAGTAAAACGATCAAATATATATAGTGGAGTATAAAGAACAATGTTTCTTTCTGAACTGTAGAGGAGGAGTTCAAGTAAAAAAGGAAATTTCTACTGGAGTAAATGTGCTTAGTGACATTCCACCGATGTCCAGAGGTTTGATGTTGCTCAAAAAAGAAAACAAACAAAAAGAAAACAGCAAAAAAAACCCAAAACAAATATGTAGCTGATAACTGTCCAAAAAATCAGACCAGACCACCCAGTCAGAATTTGTAATACTGTAGTTACGTAACACTGCTGATGTAGGTGATACAGTGAGGTACAATAAAGACACAATTTCCCATAAATACCTAGGCCATATGTTATACATCACAAAGTAGTCCAAAATAAACTGTCTCATCTAATGTAAGTAAACACAGACCAAGTTGGCCCATGTGACACTTGCCATGGCCCACTTTGAGCCTCTGGGGTTGGAGAGCCTTTGTCCGAGCACTGTGTGCTGTCTGGGTAACCCTGGACAAACCCAAACCCTAACCCTGAAGTGGGCCCCTTGAAGAAGGCAGAGTCGGCCCACATGTCCTCACTTCACAAACATTTCCCCACTCTGAAGGTTGAAAAGTCAAAATGCTTCTCTCACAGATGCACAGATTCGTGGACATGAACACAGACACACACCCACACACCCACACACCCACACACACACACACACACACACACATGCTTTCAACCTGAAATGGCAGTCCATGTTTGCTTTTTCCACTGCCCTCATCACAGCTTTGTTTAGGGTACAAACTGAAGCAGAAGCTACTGGTATCAGGATCTGAATGCAGATAAAACACCTCCAGATTGTTGAAGAATAAGTGTTTGCATTCAAAGCACCATCGGGATGTGGGGATTAGGTAAGAGAGTTGACACTCAAAGCAGTAGCTGGAGGTGTGACCTATAGAGGAGATCCCACTCCACTAACACTAGTATATGAAAACAGTTTAGGAGATCACCATCATCTGACAAACAATACATCATATGACAAAATACAGTGCTCACGGCTGAGTACATGCAGCCTAAACACGTCCGTGCTATTTCCATCTTTGTTGTTTAGTTTTTCTTTGATTCCTGTCCATGTCCATGTCATCCTCATTGTTCTGACATGGAATACAATATTCATAACTATGCTTTCATGCATGTATAATCACCTGAAAATAACAATCTTTTTTGTTTTTGTTACTTAAAAATTCTCCATTTATATCTACAGTGGGAGCAGGTCCTCTTCCATGAAGGACACCATGTTGAAACACTGTGTTTCTACAGTAGCCCAGAAAAGACAAACTAAATACTGACTCTAAACAGGGCCTATCAAGTGTTGCTTCTCCTTTACACTAGGAAAGTGAGGGTGATGTGAGGAATGGTAATGGTAAATGGACTGAACTTATATAGCGCCTTTCTAGTCTTCCAACCACTCAAAGTGCTTTACAGGACATATCTCATTGACCCATTCACACACATTCATACACTAATGGCATTGGCTGCCATGCAAGGTGCCAACTGCTCATCAGTTTGAGGAGCTAACCATTCACACACATTCATACACTAATGGCACAGCCTTCAGTAGCAATTTGGGATTCAGTATCTTGCCCAAGGACACCACGACATGCAGACTGGAGGAGATCGAACCAGGGATCGAACTGATTAGTGGACGACTCAGTCTACCTCCAAGTCACAACAGGAGATTCCAATACAGCAACTACACCACTAGATGCAACTAAATTTTACACACTGGACCTTTAAGCTCAGATGTTGGGTTATAATTAAATGACAATGTTTGTGTTTTTTGTGAGCTCATAGCCTTAGATGGAATTGCCTCATGGAAAGCATGTATCTGAACGTCCGAACATAATACAATGCTGTAAGCTTTTAATCTGTTAAATGTACGGAAGCCCCAAGAGGCAAGAGAGAAGAAAACTGGTGATCTAAGTTTGATTGAAACTGTTTTCTCTTCTTTTTGTTTTTGACTTTGGTCTTTTGTTTCTCCTGGATTATTATTCTTTTTTTCATCTGGGAAAACGTTTTTGTGTTGTTGTGATTTTCATTTCAGCTGCATTTTCAGCGTTCATGTTTTCCTCCAGGTGAGTTTATATTTCTCTATTCACTTCATTCAATTCAATTCCATTCCATTCATGAACACAAGGTTAGCAAGTTAGCAAATTCAATTAATGAAATTTGATTGTTTGATCGTGTGTTTCTTGGTGCATTACAGCCACTCGTCAATCATTGCAATAGAGTCAAATCATTGGTTGTATTGATTATCTCGGGATCTATGTGCACGTGTCTTCATTAAAAAAAAAACATAAAAAACTGCTCCATAGTGCCACAAGAGGTGAAAAACTCCACAGGATAACTTTAATTTGTTTCATTATTAACCATGGAAATTGTCTAAATTGAATCTAAATACAGTATAAATACATTTCATTTCACTTAGAAGACAAACAAAATGGCTGTCGAAGTTTGAGAAGGAAAATCTCAAAAAAAGTCACCGTAAATGTATTATATATATATTTTGATATATTTAAAGGTTAATATTTACTGACACAGTGTCCTCTGGGTAATCTTCCAGTTTATTATATACACTCAAGTCATTTTCTCTGACAGCAGAGATGTAAATCTTTCATTCTCAATAGAGATCATGATCTGCAAACAGAACAGTTTACATATCCAGTGGGCAGTAAGTTACAGAAGAAAACTATGGGAGAGGTAGTGTTTGCACGTCTAAGCAAATGTGTGTTTCGTATACATGAGAATGCAAACACGGCAGAGGAGAGACAAAGGCGGGGGAGGAGAGGAGCCGCGGGTCAGATTTCACTGATCTGTTAGAAGTGGCAGAGAATGGAGGACAAAACAGAGATTTCTACTGAGAAATTCAGTACGGTCAGTTTAAGCTGAGTCGGTTTACAGGTAGAAAGATAAACAGGGCTTGTTTTTTCAGTCAGTGTGGCTCATTTATGATCCGGTGATTATGAAGTGTGTTCCTCTGGGATTAGGCCATTCTGAGCTGCAGCTCATTTAAAAACAATATGGGGCAGACATACACTAGTCTAAAGATCATTCTCTGTGTTTGATTCATGAAAGACACTGGGCATAAAACACCTTGCTTACACAGATTCAAAAAAACATCTGTGATGTCTAAATCCCAAATTAAAACTGATGACACCTGCCTTAGAAACAGTGATTCCTCCTTATACAATGCTAGCACAAATGAGCATTTATTGGGAATACTTCTTTCTATACGACGAAAGACGATTAATAGAATATATATTTGTTTGATTGTATGATTTCACCGCAAATCACAATATCCTGACATAACTAGCAGGAAATCACTAACACCAAGCCTAGACTTTGATTAGGTTGGGTAAGGTTTTATGGGCTAGAATCAATCAATCAATCAAACTTTATTTGTATAGCACGTTTCATACAAAACACAAACACAACACAAAACACAAAGTGCTTCACACAATAAAACCTGGACACCTCAACACACACTTTTATATTACATTTCTGCCATATTCTGTCCATATAATAAAATAATATATGTAATATAATATAATGTAATAAAATAATCTGACACATTGGTATCTAAATTTAAATAACAGCCAAAAAATGTGTACATTTTCCCCCTAATTCACAAAGACGGCAGCAGAAATCTCAGAGGTGGACAAAGTTAAAAGTTAAAAATAACTCTTTGCGTGGATTAATACTTCTGAGGTATTTCTTTCTTTTGAATAAAGAAAAGGCTGGTTGAGTGATATCACCGGTCGTCCGTTCACATCAACCCCTTCGTGGCTTCACCATGAGGATTTCTCATCTGAAGCGTCGTCGCTCACCAAATACCACAGCAGCATCGACACAAAAACTGATTTGCAGACTGTTTCTGTTTGTATCAGGTGTCAAAGCTCACAGAGCCACTTCATGAGTCTGAGTGACCTGTCGTGTCTCCAGTACAATGACTATTAGACATTTTCATCTGTTGTTTGTTTGCTGTGGTGTACAGCTGTAATGTATCCTGGAGTTTCAGGTCACCTGTTATTGACCTCTGTGACGTTTTTCTTCACCCTGACCCCAACTAGCCAGTCCTTCATGTGACATTTAACCATAAGCTAAATATACATAGTATATACCTGATATTGATATGAGAGTTGCTAGCAGTGTCAGTTCAAGTTGTTTCGATTCAAATTACAGTTACAGGCTGTCTACCTGCAGTCTGATCAAACTGACTCAGGCTCACAGAACCGTGAGTCCAAGTGTATCTTCCTCCAGCTTTGTGCTGTATTTAATTGAAAATAAATCAAGCAATTGCTAGCAGTGGAAATAGACGATGCTGTATTTTCAATGTGTAATGAAAGTCGTCTTCATTACTCACATTTGGTAATAATAGTAATGAAGCAAGTGATTGTTTTATTGAAATCGTGAATGTACATGTGTGTGCAGGTCAGCTGGGACTGACTGGAGGCCAGCCCTGCATTCATTCAGTTAGTTTGGCTAGTTCGGTAGCCTGAACACATATACTCATTGTGGTAATGTGTGTAAAATGTGACGTGACATTATTGCACAATTCATTTACAATAATTGTGCATTATTGAAAATGAAGGTCTTCTCTCCAGGGTGTTCAGGTGAAGAGTCCCCAGTGTAGCTGAGCACTATTTAAATGTTCCGAAACATACCATGAGCTGATTAGTTGGGGAGGGAGATTTAATCGGTTCTTGAGGCCGCTGCACGGCCATCCTAACACAACGGAATCAATAAACATCGAGCAGTGTGCTTTAGCATGCTGCTGCAGAGTGATGATGAGTCTGTCCAAACGTCCTGCTACATGAGCTGCGGACTCCAGGAGATTCTGTAACAAAAGCAACCTGGAATCCTTCAAAGATGAAGGTGTACCAACTGATGGAAAACGTATAAATAGCAACCGATTCTCTCTTCCTCAGCACAGAGAGTTTATTTATAATACTGCACAGCAAAGATGAATCTGATCACACACTGCGCCGCCTCCGGACACACAGGTCACAAGAGTCCAATGACAATGCAGATCTGTCACTGTGACGGAGCTGAGTTATCTCAGGCCTATGAGAGCAGTCAGAAATGCCCATGTGGCAATCTATCTGAGATACCTTTGGACCTTTTATTACAAATCTTAATCAATCCGTTTTAATATAAAGGAAATGAACAAAGCAAGTGTCTCAGGGTTTAAGAGAAAGTCACGTGTCACGTGTGTGTGGAACGTTTCAGTGTTGGTTTGTATTGAAACAGCCCCACCTAGTGGATCTACAACAGTAACACACGGTACACCTCTACACACAGGCTTTCTGGGTAACTGAAGCATGATACTCACAGGGATTAAAGACATTTATTGTCTAGGATCAGTGTTTTCATAACACAAAGCTTCAGCGTTGACAATCATCATCTGATCGGCAGCACTTCAGAGTACTGGCTCTGGTTCCAACTCCTTAGAGAACACTACAGAGAAATCACATAATACTGATTTTATTACACAACATAGAGATATGAGCAGCTGAGAAACACAAAAATTGACGATTGAGGTCATTTGATTTAAAAAAAAAAGAAGAAGAAGAAGAAGAAAAAGCTTATTTATAATCAAGTTAGTACAAAATTACACATTTTGCCAAAGTTTAAAAATCTAAGACTGAAAAAAAGTCAAAATACGTCCATGAAAAGCGCTCGTTTTTCTCACTGGCCAGCTCAGATTGTTATTATAGGTGTCTGACAACATATTTCCATACTGAAATGGCTATCATTCAGAACACCTTAAACTGTATATATCATTAGTGTTTGTATTAAGTTGTGTTAATATTCTTCACTTTGGTAGATTTCTGTCCCACTAGTGCAACATTTCAGTCTAATATGAGCTGTGACTTCGTGTCAGCGTGGCTCATCTATGCTCTGGGTGAAGTGCTCCCCAGTATACAGGCCGTAGTGCAGGGTATTTTTCTGAGCTGCAGCCCAGGACATCTGCAGGCTGGAGAAGCGAGCGGCCCAGTGGCCCTGAGGGTCCACTGTCACCACCCCGCCCAGCCCGTCCACTCTGGACTTCATGTAGGCCAGGCCTAAATCACTGGCTGCCTCCACCGACTGACCTGAGGTTGGTTAGAAGAAGAAAAAATGTGGTCCAACAGTAACTGAACTACTCTACTGTGCGTGCATTACATGTACATTTACCGTAAGTGTGTGTGTGTGTGTGTGTTACCTTGCTCCATGTGGAACAGGATAAGTCTGGCTAGTGTAGTCTTCATGATGGCTTCTCCGTGGCCTGTAGTTGACACTGCTCCTATCTCGTTGTCAGCGTAACCTCCACTTCCTGACACACACACACACACACACGCACACACACACACACACACACACACACACACACACACACACACACACACACACACATCATATCACATGGTGTCACCCTTACAAGCTATTTCAAAGGCAGTTCGAGTTTCCTTGTTTTATTGCAACATGCCACTTTCAGACAGATGTGTCAATACAGTTAGAAAGAATCATCCTGTAAATGATGGAAATACATTAAAGAAAGTGTCACTGAGCAAGACTGAAAGTGTCTGTTTAGAAATGTGACTGACAAAACAAACTCTCCCTGCGAAGGATTACAGATCAGTAGTTGGCATAAGGATGTAATTACACATCCTTTACACTAGATGGTAGAGTTTGACTTGAGCGCCTTCTCTCTTGGAATACACTGCAGCAGTGTTTGGACACCAGTGCAAACTTTGATGCTTGTCATTTTTAAATCATTCCATCAAAACATGGAAAATATCTATATCTGAAAAGGGTTCACTGTGCAGGCTTGGAACCCTGTCAGGCACAGCAATCTAGTCACGAGACGACCACAGCCTGTATCAGGAGCCTGTTGAGTCAGGTTGTATAGTGTGAGGCGGTACAACCGGGCAACTGAAGCAATCTGATCAGAGAAGGTAGAGGTGCGAGACAGGAAGTCAATTTTGACGTTGATATCATGTTGACCCCTTCGGTGTCTCCACTGTAAAGCGTCCCTGGGTTTATGATCTTATGGAAGCCATTAAAGATTGTGCTTCTCACCCAGCATGCATAGTGAAAAAAGACAAAGACATTGAGAGTTGTGTTTTTCTCACATCACGAGTGTTGAATCAAACTCTGTTTACAAAGCTACAAGTGCCACATATTTGGTTAGAAATGACCAGGAAGAGGAGGTTGTGATTTTCTGAACCATTTCTTTGTTTTTCAGATAGAGATGGTTCTCAGTGAACTGCAGCCACGTCTAGAATTCTACTGTGGTTCAATCGTCCATCTGATCTTAGAAACAATTCTATGCTGATGATGAAATGTTACAGTAGACAAAAGGTGACTCATAAACAGGTTCAGCAATGATAAATTCTAAATCTGAAACACTCACCTAACGTTACCTAAGGTTACATAAACATTTGAGTGTGTGCCTTTCATCAAAACGGTGACTGATGCCATTTTGAACTGAAGTTTCAACTTTCAGCTTTCACTTTTCACAGACAGCCTTTGCTGTTAAAGCCAAAACGTCTGCTTCTGACTGTGAGGCTGCGACTTGCCCACTGACTCATGACAGTAAAATCACTCATTTACTGATAGTGACTGATTAGACGGGGCTGAAGCGGCCAAAATCCACTTACTGCTGTTTACTGAAGCTCAGTATAAAACAGCTCTTGAGATAATTCAGCTCCTGTCACACAACTGTATACTTATCTTCTTAAATGACACTTCTGGCTGATTACTCAGCATTAGGTCAACAACATTAGGTTATTAGCACAGGCCAGTCAGGTCACGTGGTGCAACATGTGTCTGAGAATGTTGTGCAGTATGTTGTTCACAAGCACAGAGCTCAACTATTAACTCAGCAGGCTTTGATTGAACTGTGTGGAACTCCTTTTGGTCAAAGGTCGACCAGGCAGGTGAAGTCAGAGAACAATGAGTCAATCTATTGTTTTTGTCAGACTATGGTGTCCACTGTTTTTTTGCTCTCTCTCATAAAATGTTCATAAAAAGGTTTATTTGTATGAGGGCTGACCTATCACGGGTGTGTCGCCCACTCGTCCCTCCATCTTGTTCAGGATCCCACCTGTGGAGGTGGCAGAGGCTACGTTGCCCTCAATATCGACTGCCACTGCTCCAACCGTGCCCATCTTCCCCCTCCACGACAAAACACACAGAAACAGTAGAGTTATGTTTGAATGACTTCATCATATAGCATTCACTTTTATTTTACACCCAGTTAAAACCGGGTTAAGAAACACCTTCTTTTAACTATCGGCCCCTCGCTGCTGGCAGGATCTGAAAGTTTTGCTCTGTACTTTGCTCTTTTGTGGAGTGCAGCTGTAGTCAGCTGGGACTCACAGCAGTGACAGTGAATTCCAATGATGACCCAGACTCAGAGCGACAAACCTGTCCAAACATCCAGAGAAGCTTTCCCAAACTGGTTTTGTAGTATAATCCGTTGTTGATTCTTCTGCTCAGTATGTTCCAAAAAATTCATCACTTCTATCTTTACTGTTCTACTTTGGGAGGTTGTGAGATATGAGGAGGAAACACCAGGACGAGGAAGCAGTGCATTTTTCACATGAACTTTAGACCAGATATTGGTATTAACTCCATAAATCTATGCCGACAAAGAAATCGTAAAACAAAGTTATATGACAGTGAGATACCGTATGAAAAATGCTGTAAACCATCTGATTTCAGATTGATTGGTTCTCCTATCTGTGCTCATTATAATAAGCTGGGTTAGTGTGTGTTGGCAGGTTAGCACTTCCAGTTCCAAAGAGGGTTACCCAACTCCGAATGCAAGTAAACAAATCATTTGTTAAGCAAGAAACGTGTCACGATGGGTCGATGCAAAAAGCTTTCCCAAGACCTTCTCAGTAACATGACTGAGCCACACAGCAATGGCCCTGGATAACGATGAATATCTCAACTCCTAAATGTTCCAGTTGGGTTATTTTTGAGGCACAAGTGGAAGGAACATCACTCCATCAACTGACCATGCACAGAAGCTCCTCGCAGGTATTCCAACTGGGGAATCAGAAAGGTAGCCAGGAGAGCAGTCCTCAAAACAACGACCACTTGGATGCTTAAATGTGGACACGAAGTGCAAGTAGGCTTCAGGAGGAGTTTTGAGGAAGGATCCCGGGTGTATCCTATGAGAAGTTTCAATTCTGTACACAAATCAATCAGATTCTGTTCAGTGATTGGTGAGCTGATCTGATGAGACAGTTGAAGGACTGATTGCGGCGCCTCATACGTAACCGCATACTTGTCAAAGGGAGATTGAGGATGTCCCCTTTGGTGAATACAAGTCGATACGAAGCTTCTTACAGAAAACAGGTTGTACCTGCAAAGACTCATATCTCATGTTTCATTTCTAATGGATCATAGCATATTTGGAACAAATGCCCACATAATGTTCTGTCTTACATTTGGCACTCCACAGGGTTGGCACCAGGTTCAAGGTTCTTCTTCCAGCGCATACGGGAATAGTCAGTGATGAGGGACTCTAGGGGTACCTCAGGGACACCCATGGACCGTGCAAACTGATTGGCACCCTCTCCTGCCAGACATACATGACTTGTCTGAAACAGAGATCGATAGACTATTATGAAAACTCTATAGATCTCTTTACATTAAAGTCCTAAAAACTCATGCTGCATATTCAAATGTACCTTGTCCATAACCAGTCTTGCTAGCTGGATAGGGTTGGCTATGTTGCGTACAATAGACACGGCACCACTGGCCAGCGTTTTCCCATCCATCACCATGGCGTCCATCTCCACTTCTCCTTTGATGTTCAGCACTGATCCACACCCTGAAATGTGATTTGAGAAAAATAAAGTCTTTGCTACTGGAAGCCAAGGATTCAAGTGGTGCACTTTCTTTCTGACGACACACAACTGAAAAAATAAATAAAAAAATGCCGTCCTCTCAATATGTAAATTGATTACATTTTTATTAACCAGAAACAACAACACTAACTGTTACAGAAGCAGTTATTTGTTTCCAACACCATCAAGAACATGAAACCTGTCATCGTTTTCACGCGTGTCTTATAAGTTGTAAAACTTAGTTATGAAAGCTGAACTTTGCTCAAACTGCCATGGTCACAAAAGACACAACCTGCTATACCGACAATAACCTTCATATTTAAGACTGTTAGTTGTAGATGTACTATTATTATTTTTTCTTTTATTAAAATAGAATAGACACTTTACTGACTAATTGATGTGTTTTACATATATAGGACAGAAAGACACACAAAGGTCTCATAGACATGCAAATGTGGAGTGATGGGCGGCCACATAGCGGCAATCTGGGACCAGTTCAGACTTTATTACGTTGCTTAAGGGCACCTCAGCAGTGCCCAGGAGCTGAACTAGCACCTCTCCAGCAACCAGGGCAGACATATGCTCCACATACACATCACACACACATGTATGAAACGTCAGCAAAACATGCATATTTGGATATGTACATGATCAAAAGTGCAGCACAGTGATGTTACCTGCGTTGAAGGAGGGGTTATTCTCCAGCTGGGTCACAGCCTCCACAACAGCGTCCATGCTGCTGCCCCCTCCCTGGAGGACAGCGTACCCAGCTCGCACTGCTGAGCACACGCCTGTGGTGGACTTTTCTGACCGCTCCTTTGGGATATGACCCGCCCCTCCATGGACCACCACCACTGGCAACATGTCAATCACCTGAGAAGGAACTGTGGAGAGACAAGACGTAACGCAGGTTACAGTAAAAGGTGCTGCATGGAAGATAAAGGACAGCTCCAACATGATGACAGGTGTTTTCTCTACTGTCAATATTTTCAAATGAAGTCTGGTGAAGTGCAGAATATGGTCAACACAGATGTTTAACTGCCGACTTGTCCAGGATGTACCCCTCATAATTTCGCGGTCAGTGTTTGTCCTCCGTGTACACATGAAAATATAGATTTATCCACGCCACTACAGGCTGAATTATCTAAACGTCATATTAAAGCATGTGGATACAAATGTTACAGCACATGTCTGAAAGACACTTTGGAAACAGGTGGATTCATGTTACAGCCAGTGACAGTATAAAAACAACACAACAGCCAACGAGCGTGTCAGTAAACCGCGGACACGGCGGTGTTATGGCGTGAATGACGGCTTATGGCTACCGCCACAACGGAACACCGTCAGCAGCATGCAGCTCCAGCAGACTGACCCTGAAAAGAACAAATTCAACAATTCATTAAACTGTTGGTACCTTCTCAGGACACCGACTTACCCTCGGGACTGACTGACACGCTCACATACAGCGGATTCAGTTTGACTGTCAAGGTACTGAAGGTGAAGCTCAGAAGAAGCAACAGCACTTCCGGGATGCGACGCTTAAGAAAATAAAATATCTGACCAACAGCAGCACTTCCGGAATAAAAATGTCATCGACTATACATATTAGGGCTGTAAATCGATAAAAAAAAATTAACTAATTAATCGCAAAAAATTCTGTAATGAATCGCGATTAATTTATCAATAAATGTATCAATAAATTAATTGCATTTTTCTGAGACTGAAGCTTATAATGACTATGTATTTATGTAAAATGATCAAATTAATGTAGAATAAACAGAGAAAGTATATTTAAATTCATTCATTTTATTGGCTTAAGGTGCACATATGCACAGTGCAAATAGAAAGAAGCTGGAATGAGGAAATATACTGACGAGTGCCACACTCCTGTAGTGTAGACTAGCGAGGTCCTGTGGAGGTCATTTCAGCATGGTGTTTTGCTTTGAGGTGATATGTTAAAGTCGTGTTACTTCTGTGGAATTTAAATTCGGCTTTGCAAACTGTGCAAATTGCCTTGTTTTTGTCCAACGAGCCGTGGTGCAACTTTTTAAAATGAAATGTTCCCTCTAAAAGTCCGTCCTTATCCATCTTTCCGCCATAGACTCTGCTTTAGTTAGGATAGATCATAGACATATATACATAGACTCTCCTTTAGTTAGGATAGATCATAGACATATATACACAGACTCTCCTTTAGTTAGGATAGATCATCGACCTAACATAGACGCCGCATTGAGCAGGTTGGTCCGTTGCTGCGATACGTTAACGCATCCGCCATATTGGATGTGGCAGATCTGCCCGTAAACTAATACAAGCAGGGCCGGTTTTAGCTACACACACTAATATATCTGGGAAACAAAGCTCTTCTTTGCCACGTCCAGAATGGCGGCGACGTCGACGCACGATTCAGCGCTCAAAAAGGTTTTGGGTCAGCCACCACCGGAAGTAAACAAAACCGCGTTAATGCGTATTTTTTTTTTAACGCGTTACTTGTTTTAAATTAATTGACAAAATTAACGCGTAATTTTGACAGCACTAATATATATATATATATATATTATTTATTATATATATATTATATAATATCTATATATATAGTCTTTTTTACAACCATACCCCAGCCAAATAGATAGATGTGGTTTAATTTTCACTGTGATAAGTTTGGAAGAGATTTATCAATAAAACATTAAAGAAGATACACTTTATCTACCAAGAATAAATCACATTGTCACAATCATTTCATGAAGAGGTAAAAATATGTTATTCCACCTTTATGGGCAACAGTGTAAGAGTCACAGCTGTTGAGCCAGTATGTAAGATGAGATAAGATGAGATGAGATGAGATGAGATGAGATGAGATGAGATGAGATGCAGGTGTTAGTGTGACAGCTGTTGGAATGAAGGACCTATGGTAGATTTCCATTGGCTGTTTAAGGCCTCCACAGTTTCATGCAGGAGGTGAGAGCAGTTGCAGGTCCCCAGGAATATTCAGGAAAGACTTTGGTGGTTTGGCATTTTATGAGATGATGATGATATTGATGATGATGATGATGGTGAGGATGATGATGATGATGATGATGATGGTGAGGATGATGATGATGATGATGATGATGATGAGGGGTGTCTTTTATTCTTTGTGTCTCTTATTCTTTGTGTCTCTTTCCTCAGCTGTCGCCGTTCAGTGAGCTGACCATGGTGCTGAAATACAAACACACGTTCCACCATAAAGTCACACTGATGCTGTCTGACCTGACAAATTTGGAATGGTCTAACTTTGGTACAAAAATCTGTCACTTTCTAAACTAAAGGGTCTAAAATGAATCTCTGGTGGTTCAGGTATCAGTTTTCTTTAAACCAAATCGGGATCTGAGACTAAAAATAGTCATATTTTTAGTAGTTCTAAATTTGGCTTAATGTGACACAATGAATGATACCGTTTGTGTGTTTTACACCTCCCTTTAATGGCAAATTCATGTGGATCTGAATAGTAACATGTAATAAAAATGCCTGTAATAAAAATGTTGTACACTGTCATACTGTAAATGTCACCCTATAGCCATACGTGTGCACGGCTGTGTGGGAAACCTCAGGCTACCTTGAGATTGTTTTACAGCATGAGGAAGTAGTGTGTATGTGTGTGTGTGCGTAAGCTGGGAACTGCTGGAAGGATGGATAAGGAGGAAGGACAGACGGAAGGAGTGGAGGGAGGGAAAGAGAGAGAGAGAGAGAGCGATAGATGGAGGGCAGGAGGAATGAGGGAAAAAAGGGGGGATGCACGTCATTCTAACACGCAATGATTGGTGGGAGAGAGGAGGAGGAGGAGGAGGAGAGTGCAAACACTCTTATTGTGAAGGGTTTCATGCAGTACTAGAACATGGTCCATTAGACTTACATTCATTATTTCTCACAGCATTGCTGACTGAACACACTCCATGTAGCACACACTGGACTTCTGTTCATCTTGTGGAGGTTTCTTACTTATTTGACTTTGTCTCATGACTTTGCACCAGTATGATGCATGTTTTACTGTACATAATTGATAATAATTTGCTTTATTGATCCTTGACACACTTACATAATGTTTGAGGTTTATTCTTCAGCCTATTTTTATCTTTGCTTACTTTATTCAACAGACCCGCCCAATCAGTAGATCCAATCCACACCACACTCAACATTATCTATGAATAATAAAGTATTTTAACAAATAGATATTAATGTTTTTTAATAGATTAAAGATCATTTAATAGATTATCTGCAAGATTGTATATACTAATACTGTAATATTTCATGGCAAAACCTTTATATTATACGGCATTCATATTTCATGTCAATTATATGGCAGAAACCCCTTAATGCATAACATGTCCCAAAGAACAGAGCCTTTGACAGTAAATTAAAAAAGATAAATGAACTATATTTCAACTCGTGGAAATATTCCATGTAAGCATCTTTCATTATAATCCATGAATCCATTTATCTGAGGTTGTAAGAATGGTGTGGCGTTCAGGGACAGGCCTGTGAAGCTATCATTTTCAGAGAGATTCTTGATTCGAGTTATTCAGATCCTACAAAACCCACAGTGCACCTTTGAAGAACCCTTTATTTCCTGTGTGTGCTACAGGCTGGCGTGAGCGCGCATCTCGACGCCGAGCGGAGCCCCCCATTCTCAAATGAGGGCTGCGCGCTCCCGCCGCAAGACTAGTGAACGCGCTTGAGGGGCTGCGGTCCCATTGACGGTTCCGTCTCCCTGACAGCAGCATCAGCATCAGCATCATCAGCGGCGGCGCTGGAAAACAAGAAGTCGCCGCCTCGCCCCGCAGCCACACAGCCAGCCCACCGGACCGAGCGGGGACCTGAGCCACCTTCAGGGGACCCCCCCCTCCTCCAACCACCACTCTCTGCCCGGCCTGAAGGAAGGAAGCGAGATCCCCCTCCCGTGTGCCATCGTCCCGACCGACCGCCGGAGATATGGGCTCCCCGTAAAACGGAGGTGGTGGAGGGCAGAGGCGGGCGGGCGGGCGGTGGGAGGGGGGTGGGGGGAGAAGACAGCGGAGCAGCAAGAGGGAGAAGGAGAGGCTGAACACGGCAACCGGGAACCGAAGCGCTACCACCACCACCACCACCACCGTCACCGCTGCTACTACTACCGGAGCTAGCACCAACACTGCTGCCGCCACCGCCGCCCTGGGTGCCCCCCGCCACCGCCATGGGAACTCCGCATCAGTCGCTCCAACTACCGCTTTGTCCGTGGGCCATGTCGTGATCCGTGGGCTCCGCCAGCGGGTTTTCTATCCGTGATCCCGACCGAGGCGAGGAGGAGGAGGAGGAGGAGGAAGAAGAGGAGGGAGGGAAGGGAAGGGAAGGGAAGGTGGTGGTGGTGGTGGTGGTGGGAAAGATGTTCGCCTCGGTGGGCCCTCGGGGCGGCCCGCGCAAACCCGTCGCCCCGGCCATCCCGGAGCCGGACCTGAGCCATCTGACGGAGGATGAGAGGAAGATCATCATGGCTGTTCTGGCTCGGCAACGGGAGGAAGAGGCGAAGGAGGAGGCCATGTTAAAGTAAGAGAGAGAAGAGGAAGATAGTGTGTGTGTGAGTGTGTGTGAGTGTGTGTGAGAGGGAGAGACTGGGCCTGGGCTATTTCCATGCTGAAGAAGTCCATCCACCTCCGTCCTCTCCTCTGGATGAGATGTTCCAGCATCCCTCCACTGGATGCATCCATGTGTGTGTGTGTGTGTCTGTGCTTGTACATCCTGCAGGTCTCTCCACACTGAACTCACACACTCACACAGACTACAGCATGTGTGCAGACCAGGTTCACGTCCAGTTTGCAGATCCTCTCCGGTCTTACGGGGGGCTTGGTCGAGTGTGTCCCTGGGTCAGGTGCAAGTTGTTCGGGAGGCAGGAGGAATAGAATGGTGGGAGGATGAAGGGGTGTGTCACCATGCTCCAGCATCATCAGCAGCATCATCACTCCACTCTGATGAAAAATAAGAGCTGATTTCTGTCATTCACACCACAGACTTCACCTCAAACGTTTGGTCTAGAGGCGCAGCGCTGAAGCCCGGGCACTGACAGTAGTAAAAGTGAAACCCTCCCTGTTGGCTTCTATCTGTGCAGCATCCATCTCAACAGCTGCTGTTCTCAGCTCTGGGGTGCGGTTGAGCCTTTCCAAGCTGTATGTACTGTATGTAGGCCAGTGCTCTTGCAACACACATCGCACAGGCTGTTATAGAACCAGTAGGCCTATAACAAGAGGAGGTGGGGGTAGAGAAAAAGGTGCCTGTGTCATGTCATTTTGAATCAGGAGTGGCTTACATTAACTGTGTGCATTCTCCACCTCCTCCTCCTCCTCTATGTACCACCACCGTACATGCACAGAGGAAAAGTCTCCTCCAGATTCATCGGTCGCCGCGATCGGTGCAGAGATGAACTCACATCCACCCCCCCACCTCCTTTTGCCTTGCCTTGCCAGAGAATGCATCAAGTTTAAAAAAAATAAAAAATGTTTTCTGCATGGTCTTGCGTGGAAGCTGCATGCACACACGGGCAGATAGAAAGATAGAGCGACCCACCTAAGCGGAGAGGTGCTCCTCAAGCTTTACGTCCCTGTTCTATTTTAAGCCCTCTGTGCGGACTGATAGCCCAGCACTGGAACGGAAGATCGATTCATTGCATCTAAAGAAGGAAATGTCCAATATATAGCCCCGACTCTAAGTGGCTATGCATCATTTTCTGTAATGTATCAGAAGCTGTGGTGGATTCAGTCATGTCATACTGTAGCTGCTGCAAATAAGGCAGCCTGTCAGCACATACGTGTCTTATACTATATTGGCTTCAGCAGCGTTTCCACTCATCACTGTTTGGACAGAGATTGCCATAGCTGAGCAGTGTGTGTGTGTGTGTGTGTGTGTGTGTGTGTGTGTGTGTGTACTGAAAAGCTGCACTGGTTGACTAATACATGCATGGTGAGTGTACAGCAGTAGGGTAGTGTGGGTTGTAATGCAGAGAGGCAGAGGATACACTACTCTGTGAGCATTTTAAGGCTTTCTCACCGTCAGTCTTCTTGCTGTTAAAGCATACAGGATCACAGCATATGTATGCATACATCCCTGTAGGTATATATCCATAGCAACAGTGATGTAATGGTAAATACATTGGGGGTAAACAATGATGTCCTGTCAATAATTATTAGGAGGTAAAGCAGTGTGTGATGACAGTGAGTTTACTGATAAACTGCAGATGAATATGTTCTTCATATGAAGATAAAGCACAGTAACAGTACAGTAAAGCTCCTCCCTACAGCAATGTAACAGAGCATCAATGAGCGGCATTCCCTCACTGTCTTATGAACACAATAATTCATCCTGAAGCTCATTTTTACTGATACAACCAAGCACATGTGATCAAACGTATTGACAGTCCCGCAGGCAGGATATCCCTCTTTACTGCACCGAAGTGATGAAACCAGAGACTCAGCGGAGGCGAATTCTTTGCATCGCATTGCAATCACTTCATGTCAGTACGAGCCTCCTCAAATCGATCACCTATTTCATTCATTCATATCATTTCTCAGAGGGATCGTATATTTCACCCTGCTTGCCTCCAAGGTAGAAACATGTGCTGACGTAGTCCGAGAGCTAAAACGAAGACACAGGAAACACATGCACTGTGTATGACCAATGTAAAAGCTCCAGTAGTTGTTGTGTAGGTGTGTGTATGTGTGTGTGTGTTTTTTCTGGACTAGATGTGCCAGATTTGAAAAATATATTAGCTCTGCTGATCTACAGTGAGTAGCGATGTCACCTCACAGCAAGAAGGTTAGTGGTTCGAACCTCGCCTCGAACCTTTCTGCGTGGAGTTCTCTCTGGCTTCCTCCCACAGTCCACACACATGCACTTAATGGGTTAACTGCTGCCTCTAAATTGCCCGTAGGTGTGAATGTGAGTGTGAATTGTTGTTTGTCTCTATCCCTGTGTTGAGGTGGCCACTTATCCAGGGTGTACCCCGCCTCTTGCCCAAAGTCAGCTGGGATAGGCTCCAGCCCCACCGTGACCCTGATGAGGATAAGCAGTGACAGATAATGGATTCAAGTATCAATATAGTTATCTGATATCTAGAAAAAGAAAGGAGTCTTCTTTGTAGTAGTTTACAGACAACTGTGAATGTCAGTTGAAAGAATTCTGACACTGTTTTTGTGTATTAACTACTCATTCAACTTTTTCCCTCCTGATACTGTTTCTGAAATCTGTCAATACAGAGTAAGAATATAATACCAGTGCTGTCTTTTCCCTAAATTGCATAACAGGCTTGTGTTGAACTGAATGGGATCACTTTTATCTGTAACGTGACGGCAGGAATCGCTGTAACGCATGGACAGCCTGTGGTGGATGAATGTAACTGATCATGGAAGCACAGAAGTTTTCAGTTTAATGTTGAGAGTTTAGACCACAGCTAACTATTGTGTAACATTGTAGAAATGGCTACTGTTGGCTTCTATTCATTTTAATACCCGACTCTTTTCAGCTGCAGACAGTTCACACAGGAGGCAGGTTTATTTATTTTACCTCCGTTCACTATCTTTTTGTCACCTCTGAGCTCATGTATGCGTGCAACTTCAGGAAATGCAAAACTTATTGTAAGTTCCAGCAATCCCACAGTTTATTTTCATTAGAAACTTTGTAGTATTTTGATATGTATAATATGTTTTTAAATTCATTTAATCAGTTTTTAAAAAATATATTAGAGATTGCCCCAAGTACCACTACAGGGAGTGTTTTTTAGTTTGAGTTTTGACTTTGACTTCATTTCAGGATAACATCACCTGTGAAAAAGTAGAATTGAAGTCCCACACAGTATCTTTCACCAGCATAACCCCAGGACGTAACATCTACTTCTTTCAGTCAGTCCAGCAGAGGATGGTTAGAATCCACATGAAACAAAGATATCAGCATTCCTAATGTGCAAAAAAAGCGTCTCAGCTAGAGAGACAGAGGGTTACCCGCAGTATCGACGATGAAAGACGCGTCTTCTGTTTTAGACGGTGTGGGTGTTAGCAGGGATTTCTCTCTGGAGTTTCCTCTGTGATCAGAATGATCAGAGCCCACCGCTCATGTTTATGGATGAGATGGTTTTGAATCGCACTGTGAACGTGTCAGTGGCCATATTGAAAACATGTCATTGTTAACTAAGTCCTAAATGTATCTCCAACACTGAGTCTAAATGAGAATTCTTATCGGTTTAGTCTGTATTTGGAACATTTGATTCTTTGGTTTGGTGTATTTGGTTGAGTGCCATTCTATATCAGGTTTTATTAAGATAAAAAGGCAAAACACAGACACCTGAAAGCTAGCTGATGCTCATAGGAAAGCCTGGCATAACAAAATGAACCCAAGAAACTGACTGCAGTCTGGACTGATGCTCGGATTCAGCTATTTTAACTCATATGAACATGAGAGGAGAAACTTTTTAATTCTAAAAGGTGGACATCTGCACTCACAGCATTTTCTTAACTTTGTGTGTTTCAGAGAAGAGAAGCCTATCCAAGCAAGAACGGTGAACCTGGTTGGGCAGAAGAAACCTCCGCAGCAAAACGACGTCCGGTGAGTGGGTTATACCCAACCGCCCACTTCACGCCGACTTGGAGTTTAAAAGTGGCCTGAAATGAGTTTAAAATGGCTGTTAATGTTCGCTTGTGCGTCACTTTAACGTCATTTCACTCCGATGGCCCCCAAAATGACCTCTTTTTTGGAGCTGGCAGTCTGCCCTTCTGCCACGCATTCATGTTTTGTTGTGAAATCACAACAATTTTACACCTTGGATGAGTCAGCGACGTAAAAGATAAACTCATGTTTTGGCGACTACCTTCTGCAAGTGTGACTCAAGCCTGTGTTATGTAATTTGGATGATACTCTAAGTGGAATGGCACTGCACAGACACCTTGTTTAGATTTTTTCATTTATATTTAGGAAATCTGACTCAGTTAGGAAGATACAAGATTCTTCTTCTTCTTCTTCTTCTTCTTCTTCTGAGGGACTTTATATCCTGTTAACCTGTCTGTCTACCTACCAGACAGCAACTACACAGCTCCCGCTGTAAAGATGGACATGGTCAGGGTGATAAGTCCAGTCCAGATCCTGTTGAGTCATTAGAGACTGGCTCATGCTGTCGTCCTCCTCCGTAGAATTGCCTCTTAGGGTGGATTCAGATGCTCTGGGTGTCTCACAGTTTGCTGCTCGTCTGGAGGAATTACTTCCATCGTCTGTGTGTGTGTGTGTGTGTGTGTGTGTGATGTGTTTCAGTTCAACTTCCTCTCACCTGAATCTGGGTCTTCACAAACTTTTGTAAGACAACCAGTTAACCAGTTCTGTTTGCCCGTAGCAAAGCCGTGCTTACATAATGAGTCATTTTCTATTATAACTGTGTCTGGAATATTCTTATCCATCATTTGTGTCCGCTGTTTTTCAGTCCTAGTACATAATTCATGCCTTTCAGTCAACATTTATCTAGCGATATATTGAAAGATCCACATTGAGGACATGTGGAGGTGAGAATCAAGCTCTGGTCCTGCAAGTAGCATGGTGATGTTCGTCCTTACATGAGGATAGGTGGTATTGGATTGTTGTGACTACTCGTAGTGGTAACCACTGCGGGAACGTGCTAGACCTAGTCAGTCACGATTGCTCTCTAAGGTAGCTGGTTAATAGCTTGATTGTTCAATAACCAGACAAGACAGCTCAAGAGACGTAGCTATTTGTAGCTAATAAGCACTAGCTTCCTCTGTTTTGTAAGGTCAGCATGGCCAAGCTAGCTTCAGTTCACTAAAGTTGCATGCCAATGCATAAGTGGCAAAAACTGTAATTCCTCGAGCGTCCACTTGAGGCAAATATGTTATCCATCCCTGCAATCTTTACTGCAGTAATCAGGCTTCTAGTGTCGCAAAGTAAGACTTATTATTTTGGTATGTGTCACCTTAACACTGTCTGTTCACAAGCTGTTGGGGCATTTTCAGACAGGATTCGTCGAGATTGTAGCCGCTGTGCTACAATCTGTTGCACAGCAGAAGCATAGGTTAACACATGTGACGACAAAGGCGTCTGCTATTACTTGTCACGCTGGTATCTCCTAAATAGCATTGGCTGCTGAGGATCATGGGTATCTATTTGACACACCAAACATAAAAACTAATAGGTAATTTCTCTGGAACAAAGTTAAAGTATTACTCACAGATGACTGTAACAGCCCCATATATATAGTTATCAGTATATATATATATATATATATACCTCTTTGCAAGCTCAGAGGTTATCTTTTGCTGAAATAACGCCTTCCATCTCGTCTCCAATTAGCGGGAATTGGATGCTTGATGGGTTGGTCAGGAGCGATTCTTTATAATGGCTCAGCTCGTTGATCATCTTTCCTTCACCGCTGTGTGTGTGTATAAAGTCTGGTTATTTGATCAGCGGTTGTTAATACAGACTCGTATTGCAAACGTTACTTGAAACAGACTCTGTCGTTTTCACTCTTTGATGTTATTCGAGCATCTCAGTCCCCGCTGGCTTATTTGCACGTTGAAAAGCCGGTTTCCGTGCATTTCTATTCGCAGTGACTTCTGCGGCCAGTGATATCTTTTTTTTTTTTTTCTTTCTGCCACACAATGATCAAAGGATAAAGCTTGTTTATGCTCTATCTGTGTGCACTGTATGTGTGTGTGTGTGTGTGTTGGATCAGAGAGTGAAGGGGGATTACAGAGTAAGTCAGCTGGAGCACATCTGCTTCTCTGAGGAATCCCACAATATGGCCCCCATTTATAACATTATACAATCTGTGCCTTCCCGGTCACATCACTCACCAGACATTACAGTCAGTATTCCAGCAGTATTCCTTCTGCAGCTCGGCCTGGCTTGGACAGAGATAACATCATGTCTATAAGGTGATTGTAATGCTAACACACCAAACCAGGAGGACTGCTGACATTGTTGAGGTGAATTTCTGATACTGGGCTAAGACTGTTAGGTGGTGTTTGGACTGTGTGTTGCTTTAGATATGGTTTCTGGTTTCTGTTGATCTGTGACAATTCTGAGATTAGATGATAGCCAAGATGGCAGCAGCCAGCACCGCATATTTTAAGCTTTGGAAATCTGTTGCCGACATCACTCATGCGCTGTCCATTCTTTATACTGTCATCGATTTCAGAAAATTCTCACTTGTTGTGTGGCCGTGAAAATCACAAGAGGGAGGTCATTCATATGAACTCACCTCCTGAACAGAGTAAGCACTAACCCTATCCTGCTCATAATGGCTAAATGACATCCTCATCAAATGTTATTATCCTGGAGAAATTCAAACATATATACCATCATACCAAACATGGTAGTAGTTGTTAACACCACTCAAAAAACACACAGTTAAAGGTGCAGTGTGCAGGGTTTAGTGCCATTTAGTGGTGAAGTTGCAGATTGCAACCAAATGAATACTGCTCGCCTCACCTTTCGTTTCGAGCGTGAAGGATAAACTGCAGTGGCTGGAAAACAAAAAATAAAAATAGACAAAAAACAGAAAAGGTCCTGTCTAGAGCCAGTATTTTGTTTGTCTGATCTGGGCTGCTGTACAAACATGGCAGTTCAACATGGTGGACTCTGTGGAAGAAGACCCGCTCCCTCTGTAGATATAAAAGATATAAATTCACAGGAATAAAAAAAATACATTCTTATTTTGCATAATTATGTATATTATATTTCTTCCATTATATATTCATAAATGTTACATACTGGACCTTTAACAGGAACAAAATTACTGGTTGTTATCTTGATCATTTGTTTGTAATGCTAATTAGCTGATTGTACTTGAATAAAGAGTAAAGATTATGTTCCAGTCTGGTGTTTGTGAAGGTTTGATTTCTGATAGAATATCTGCGTGATCATCTACTGACCAGTTAAAGTTTGTATGGTTAGCTGGAAACCCTAATAAAGTCGTAATATCAGTGTATAGCCTAAATCATCTCATAATGGAGAACATAATGGAGCTGTTCCTGTACTCATTTCTGTAAGTAAAAAATGGTCTGGACGGCAGACAGGAACAGTCCATTGTGTATTTCTGAAGGCATAATGTTTATTCACAGAATTATTGTAACGTCTGGAGGAAATAAAGTGGGCAGGGAAACCTGGCTGCTGACGGTCAGTTCCTGCCAAATGTTTGTCAGGTTGATCGGCTCAGTACAGACTGAATGGACTTCTGGTGAGCTGTTGATTGAGCTGCTGGCGATCTGAAAGCGCTGTAAAAGAAAACGGCTTGTTTTAAACTTGACCACTGTGTTCTTTAGACTTCATCTCTTGGGGTTTTAAAAGTTTTAATAAGCCCAGGAGTTGTAAAAGTTACTCAGTCTGTAGGGGAGCATGTAATCCTTCAGCTGTAGTTAATCACAGAGGTTTTCAAATGATTTGTTATTGTGTTATTAATGACCTCGTGTTACTGAATGCATTTTAAATTAGCAGCTTATTCCTCCATGTTTATTCGTCATTAAACACTTTGTTTGTTCTCTTGAAGGTCCACCACTGAATCTGTTAATAATGTTGTGTTCTTGTATCAGTGTTCTTGGAAGTGAACTAATTTTATCCCACACTGTTATGAATTTCACACCATGGAACAATGCACACTGTAAACTTTAATAACTCGTGAGACCTTCCGTTTTGTTTGTGGACTGGTCAGTTCTTGACATGCTGCTTACATGCTTACATGCATTGCGTGTTTTTGTCCTCACTTCACCCTCGTCCGTCCCTGTCTGCGCACTGAACCCCATGCCTCTCTAAAAGCAACATGAATGTACCGCATTGTGAGGGTGTTTACACTTCACATAACTAAATGCGATTGGCCAGGTGTCCCCTGATAGCAGGGTACCATGGCGATGGCCCAGCAGCCCCGTAGTAACCTCTGTGACCCCTGGGGTTGGCGAGGAGTCACTTCCTCACTTCCTTCAGGGATTGGCTGTTATCCTGGTCTTCCCATGAGTCTCTGCTCCAGCGGAGAATGGGGTGGGACACACTCTGTTAGATTTCTGTGTGTTTGAGAGAGTTCCATCTTTAGAGGATAAGACAGAGATGAAGCCTTACATTTCTTTCTTTCTTTCTTTCTTTCTTTCTTTCTTTCTTTCTTTCTTTCTTTCTTTCTTTCTTTCTTTCTTTCTTCTTCTTCTTTCTCTTTTAAATAGTAGGAAGGGATGGGAATTTTATGTCTCGCATATGAGTTAGTTTATCTGATTTTCACCACATGATTATTGTGACCAAATTTATGGCAGAATTCATAACATAATAAATTAATATATAATACATAATATTGGTATATTGCAACACAACATTCTATATCTTCAGGTTGTTTATGTTCAACCTGACTTCACATGGAGTATTTCACACCTCAGCGTAAGAATTGGGAACATGGTGATATTTTACTGGGAACATGGCGATATTTTATTGAAGTTTGATGTCGAAGTCAGACAACTATAAAGAGAAAACAAAGGTGAATGCTAACATTAATACCCAAACTATCTGCTTCAATCATCGATTACAGCTGTTGGGTCCAGTATGCTTGAAACAGAGTAGTTGATGTGATGCGTCAGCCTTAGATTTCTGAAGCGTAGTGACTGTCTTCCACCTTCCGACTAATCAAAAAAAACGGTAAATCGGTGGTGGCAGGGTGCTGAAATCAACCACCTGTAACAGCATCTAGCTGTCAATCAAAGCAGCCACACTGTTAATTCTGCATAATCAGCCTTAATATCATTTGAACAGGTGAGTTGTATATAAATTCACCCTCAGTACAGTTGTCATGAACGGGGAAATTAGCTATAGAGACCAAAACTGTTTTTTGTACCAGGCTGTAAACATGTTTGTTTCTGTTCTGTAGTCAGTCTCAAGTGGACGTTTGAGGAATTACAGTTTTTGGCACTTCTGAATAGGCTTCATTTTCCGGACACGGAGGTTGCCTCTTGGTCCGACTGCGTTTAAAAAACTGGTTGTACCTGTTCTGAAAGGCCACACTTCAGACGTGGATCCCGGAGTTTCTTGCTTGACTTTGGAGTCTTCTGAATAAATCATACAAATCAGCAATCTCTCCTCCGATGCATTCATGGTGTGAGATTGAGAGAAAATAGTTCTGCTGTTGGAAGTGGGGCACAATCTCTGTAAAACTTAGTTTGAAGCATACTGGGGCCTTTTACAAACTGACGACCTGGGTAAATGTTGACCTGCAGTGTGTACTGTTTGCGCATGCAGTGTTAGTGTGCAGTGGCTTCTTGTAGCATTGTTGCCATGATACACGTTTATCAGAACCACAGCTACAAAAATATGACAGCTAAACGCAAACTATCCTTTAAGAAAGTTGTCAGGCAACGAGACTGATCAGCCTAACTCAAGGAAGCATGCTGTCACGGATATAAAGCAACACTACTACACTAACACTACTTACCCAACAGCACTTTGTAAGAGATCATTCATTTTGAGAAAAAATGTGCTATCTGCACAAACTTGGATATACTTAAAAATAACAGACCACCGATGTAAGCCCTTCCTCTATAGAGTTATTGAATAGGTGCAAGGCTTGGGCCATACATTAAAATGATCCATTTGGCCACTGTGCAGCCGTGTCGGCGAACAGTGAACTCGTTCTTCAGAGGCTGATCATTCAATTAGCAAAATAAAATGACAAAAGCTGCCCCAAAAACCCAACTGCCGCTGGACTCAGCCAACGTACAGCCGATATATCCGTCTGTTATCCTGACCTCAGCGCAAACATGAAGTTTTTTGCTTGAATTTGAGTGGAAGTCATTCATACAGTAGAGACAAAGGTGACCTTGTTTTCTACCTCAACGAGCACCTTATAGGCAGCTGCAGTACTGAACAAACAGTACCGTTTGCTGACATGTCTATCCTCAATCACGCAGATAACTGCTGTACGTTATAACAAATCAGTGATTGTTGCTGAAGGGAGCGTCACTGCTGGTAAAAGCTGTACACGGCCGTGACCAGAGCTTTTCCTCACGACTCGTAGGAAAGAAAGTCGCAGTTGGATTTCACAGTAAATGTCAGGATTTAGATGATGTAGATCGTTTTTTAATACAAAGAAAATTAAAAATATATCTGGTTTGGTGATTTTGTTTAAAGAGTGCGTCCCCCTCAGACTGAGCCCTGTACATGTGTGGGTACACGGGAATGTGTGAATATGCACTCCGTGTGTGAATTAGATTGTTTGTGTTGAGGAGTGTTTGGGTATGTGTGTGTGTGCGCATGTGTGTATACATGCTGTGTATATGTGTGTTTGTGCTGCCTGGCTGTGTATGGCTTTGCCAGGCCATATGGAGCGCTGTCTGGGGAGCACACTACCCACTTAGCTCTGCTGTTGGCTCTGGTGCTCTCTCCATCTGTCCCATCTCTCTCTCCCATCCTTTCCCTCCATCCCACCCTCTCTCTCTCTCTCTCTCTCTCTCTCCCTCTCTCTCTCTCTCTCTCTCTCTCTCTCTCTCTCTCTCTCTCTCTTTTCTCCTTATCTTTATCTTTTGTTCTATCTATTTTTTATTCTCATTTCACGGAGCGTGGTCTCCTCTTTGTTTCTTTCCTTTCTCTCGGTCTCTCCCCCTCAGTCTTCTACACTCCTAAAATATTCTTCTTTAGGTGTTTGTCCAATTACAAGTGTGCGTGTTCTTCAGCAATAGGATGTGTGTGTGACTCTCCAACACTCTTCTCTTCACACTTTCTTCTTATTCTGCAGTAAATACTGTGCTCTTGGATATCCACACAGGTCGTTATGCTGGTCCTTTTATCTAAAGGCCGGGTTGAGAGTCCCCCCCCCACCACCCCCCACATCCCAGGTGACACGTTGAGTGTCCACAGTTCCTGGAAATGTCCTGAAAAGTCTTTAATTGTATTAAGCTGCGTCTTCATTATATTTCAAGCCTCATTATTTATATCATATTTGATTTTAATCTGTGTTTATAAAGATGTATGAGGCATCATGCATGCAGTAGCACATGGTGTGCTCATTAACATTTAGTGAAGTGCATTGGGATCAATTATAAGGGGATTATAAGCACCGAGCTCACGACAAACTATGAACCGGTGATCGTCACACTGTAGGAGAAACGCACCGTGTTCTGAAATCATCCATGAATACTGTGAAAGTTTGCTGTGGGAAGTGTACATTTTCGAATACCAAAGCAAATTATATTTCTGCTCCTATGAAGGTGTGTTCAGACTGAAGGCGAAGCAGATCTGACCACCATTTGACTTGTTTCTGCACACTGTGTGGTCCTCAAACAGCTAGTGTGTTAGCATTTTAGCTCACTAACTATGTGTGTTTGTGCTGACTGATCATGAGCTCCAGTTCTTTCTCTTTTCTCCTCCTGTCTCTGTGTGAACTGAAATATCATAAAGCCCCTGGATCTGATAATGCTTTACTCTCCACCACTCAGTACAAATTTGTATTTATTAGCCACTCATGCTGCCTTTAAAGCCCTTGTTATTCAGTCTAATCACACAGGTTACACTTTAGGTCACTGAAACTACTGTTTGAATGTGGGAAAAATAATATTTTTAAGTTTCACAGGCGTCCACATTGCATAACCTGTTGTCTATGCTGTTTTCTTTGCCACGCTCGATCGATAATCACAACACGAACTTGGATACAATAATGTCCACAGTTACAAGGTTGCTGATTTGGGACACATCAAACACTACTTGGCAAGCTTCCTAAGTCGTTTATAACATTATTTTTTTTTTTGCCTTTTCAAGCTTTTTTAATTTGATAGAGACAGCTTAAGAGTGACAGGAATGTGGCGAGAGAGAGAGATGGGGAATGACATGCAGCAAAGGGCCACAGGTCGGATTCAAACCCTGGGCTGCTGCGACAAAGACTGAGCTTTTAAATGTGTGACAAAATTCCATTCACTGGACAAAACTAGATAACCTAGAAAAATAAACCAATAGACCTATTATTGTGACATATTAACACATTTATTAAGTACAAAGTACTGGACTGTACATCAGATGTCCTAAATCTGTTAGCGAAAATATTTTGAAGTGGAATTTTCTTCTATATGATGAAGATGTTAATTGTAATTGAACTGACCGCATTAAACATTAAATGTGACTAAAATTGAACTGAAACAAAAGACTAGGATGAAATGTATCTTTATTATCATTGATGGTAGTTTTCTTGTCAATCTAAAGCTCATTCTCATTGGATGATTGCACATTTCTGTGATTCCTTGAATAAAATATGCCGGGCAGTAGTCAACTGTCTCATACTTAGCTATATTTTACACAAAAACATTACAAATAGTACACTGTACTATATCATAAACACTCAAACGAATGAATATAACACAGTCTATAACAACTAGAGTTTTTTCTAAGGTCTAAAGAATCACAGAATTACATCCCTGTTGTTGTTGACTGTAAAGACAGTATGCTCCAGTCATCTGAGGTCCTCATTTGTTGAGTCATGTTGGTTAAAAATAAATATGCAAATCCGAACATGTATCACATCTGGGTGTATTGCTCAAATGAATAACATTGCATTCTTCATCATCATACAACCTGTCATTTTCTGGACACCTTTCAGCACTGCTTCTTTCAGCCAACAATCCATCAGAGGAAATCTTATTTGAAATCAGACTTATGAAGTTTGATTAAAATGCTCATACTAAATAAAAAGGCTATTTCGTTGGACCTTTGATTTAGGACTAAGACTAAATGTAAAATTAGCTGACAAAATTAACTCATAATTCAAACAGTTCAGACTTTGTTGGGTGGAGCAAGTACTCAGCTGGAGTACCATCAGAGTAAAATGTGTCAATATCCATTCTCTATGAACAATAAATATTGCTTTAAAGCTCAATTCTGAGGCTGCTGTGTAAACTAAAGAAATAAATATAGCAATATAAGTGATAAATATAGCAACAACTTCCAGTTGGCCCACATCTAATTTGAGTTCAGCCCATTCCAAGCACGGATACAGATACAGATTATTTAGTTGAACAGACCAACTAGTCAAAGTCATCAGTTTGGTCAGTGGCTCCACACTTCAGGCTAGGATGCAGTGGATATCCTCTAGCATCAGGTTTGCATGTGCTCAAGTTAGCTCTAACAAATATGTAATGTCTGGTTTCACATTGCACATGAGTTTAAACAGCTGCAGTTTGTTAAAAGGTTTAAAGGATTAAAATAAGTACGCAATGCAGCGTAATGTAACTGAATGTGACAGAAGTTAAAAACAAGTTGAACGCTGACTTTTAGTTTCACACAGTAGATGTAGTAAACAGGTCATGTAGTCAACAGTCTCCAGGGTGAAAGTCCTGTGTTTGACGGACCCATCCATCTACCCCTATGCAGACTTTCTCGCTCTTTATACTACGTCACCTGCGTTCAGTCGTTGCAGAGCGTTGAAGTGTAGACTCACTGACCTGCTGTCCTGTTTGAAGGCTGGGCTGGCTGAGCTGCAGATACAGATAAAGTGGCACTCGCTCATCTCTAATCCTGTGGCTAAACCTGGATTATGAACAGCATTACTGTTGTCATAGGTCTCTTCAATAAACAATACAACACCCAGTTTGCTTTTTTTTTTTTTTTTACCTTGTCCTTTGTGGTTTTGGCAGCCACACCTTGCACTCTTTGGGTGTTCACTAAGCCTCTTCTCAATTGCTCCCATGTGTTATGGTGTTTTAAGTTACTACTGGAGAGACTGAGGGAGTGATGATGTTCTGAGAATCGTCTTTAGATCTTTAGAGCACCTTTTCAAAAGAATATTGAAGGCACACAAAAGTTAGAAAGAACGAGTTGGAAATAAGAGATAAGGAGTGAGTGGCTTGAAAGCTGGTCAGGGAAACATATACAGAAAATGAGAAGGAAGGGAGAGGTGAGGCGAGTAGAGGAGGAAGGAGGCATACAGGAGAGACTTTGGTTGGTTTGGTGATCACATACACTCATATTGCTTAAATCACAACTGTCAGATTTGGCATGAATCATCACTTTTCTTCTCTGATGGGATTTCCTCAAAGCCTGATCTGTTCTTCTTTGGTACATTTAAAAAACAAAACTTTCAGTGCTTTAAAAAAGATTCCTGGAGACAAGTTGGATAAATCACTGATGGACAAACACGATTCATATTAATAATCTCCCTTCTCCAATGAGTTGTAAATACCATCAAAAACTGGTAGGGAATAAGCGAGAGTGTGATATAAGAAAATGATGAGAGGATAGAAGGAGGGATGGAGGGAGAGGGGGAGGTGAGAGTACAGCCGAACAGCTCAGCATGGTGAGTTCTGTGACGGAAGTGAGGGAGGGGAAGGGACGGAGGAGGAACAACAGAGCTTGGCACAGAGTGAGAAAAACTAGAGAGCGAGAGATTCTCCATGTCCCCGCTGCCATATGGTGAGCAGCCAGGCCACAGCACAGCACATACATGCACTAATGGAGAGCACAGAAACAGGCTGAGGAACATCAGAATTAAGCTTTATTTTCAGAATGAGTTTGTTTTGTATGTAGAAATGATTAATTGTAATTGAATGTATTTAAACAATTAGCAAATAACAACACACGAGTGAAAAACATGGCTGCTGCCATAGTCAGGTTAAAGGATAAGCCGCTTCCCGTCTAATCTAAAAATCAGCAAAGACATAGATCATAGGTGGACCTGACGTGGGTCGAGTGATACCCCACCATAAAAAAAGAGTAAAAAAAATAAAATAAATTACATAGGTTTTGTAGGTCTAAATATTGAATTGCAGATCATTACTGTCATTTTACATACAAGTAATTTAAGAAAGTAAAAAAAAAAAAAATAGTGTAGCTGCTTTTCTGTACAAAAATAAGAAATAACTATAATTTATCATTATCATCATAATACTTAAAATAACAGTTTGGTTGTTACTTTTTAATAACTTTTTATAGAATTAAAATATATATAACACATTTTCACAAAACATCACAAAACATACAGTACACTGCATATGTACCAATAAAACTGACCAGCGGCCCAGTGTCTTTGTTCAGATTATGAAATAAACATTCTTAAAATCATTTCTGTTGATTTGAAGTTTTATGAATGGTGCTTTGTTGTTTGTTGTCGTATTAATGTAAGCTCCTCTTTGTGCATGTGTGTATTTTGGACATGGGTTTATGACAACAAAGTGAAAATCAAGTCAATCAGGTAGAATAAAAACACATTTTCATTAAATAATCATTTGGTTGTGAATTACAGTAAAAACTTAAAGGGCATTTTGACTTCATCCAGTAAGAATAAAGATGTTATAATTGATTTTTGTGCATATTTTGCAAAAATATATCTTTAACATTATGACATTATCATGATGTTAACAACTCATAATAAGAACAAAACAAAATCATCTTTTAGTCCTCAACTCAGTCTCATTTTGGCAGAAAGCATTTTTTTCTCCAATAAAAAAAGCTTTTGTTAAATATGAGATTGATGAAGCCTAAGACAATGTATATAACCAGTTTCATAATCCACAGATTCTTATCAGCCTGTGAAGGTGATAAACTCTTTTCTGCAGATAATAAGGTGTTAAAGTGAGCGTAGGTGGATCTCCATTGCATGCAAACAAATTTCTTTTTTGTATGCACGCACACACACTCACACACACACTCACACACACACATATACACCCAGTTGCCGCAAACCGGAAACCCATTTCTAATTCTGGCATGCATTTCACCTTCCATTCAATTTCACAAATAGCATGAGAGGGAGGAAACTTTTTAATACTCGTCTATTATAGGACACAGAATGAGCTCCAATCAATCTTGCAGATGACTCCTCTACAGTAAGAACGTGTGTGTGTGTGTGTGTGTGTGTGTGTGTGTGTGTTTGTGGGGGTACTAGATTAGAGACAGGAGTGAGAGAGTTGTGGGGAGGTAAAGAGGATGCTGGGAGGGAGACAGGTTTGAGAATGAAACTTGGACGTTTAAAGGTCTTGACTTAAACATCTCACAACACAAGAGAGTAACAGGGGACCAAAGTTACTTGAAAAAGAGGAGAGTAAATGAGAATGAGACGTAGAGTTGGAGTGCTTAATTTCTAAATGGCTGCGAGGTGATTTTCTCTGACACTGACTCATTGTTATTTGATTCATGTCTGCCTGCTTTTTGAATATCGATCCAGGAACTGGGGGAGTGACTCATACTCGGCCATAGAGGCCTGAGTCACTACAGGAAAAAGAGTCAAAGCTGGCTCCCAGTTCCAACCTGATGCCACCCTGCTTTATGAAAGCCCAGGAGCGAAGAAGGCAGTGCCAACGTTTGGCTTAGAAATAATGACGCTCAAGGACTGAAGGACTCAGCTATTTTATCTCAGTTTTGGACACATCTACTGTATGTCAAGGGGGGGGGTCTTTTGTCGAACTTTAAGCTTTGATCGAGGATTCAGGCTCTGGCAGAGTGTGGTCTAAAACCACTTTGGGAAGTGATACTGGAGACCCAATGGAAGCTTTGCCTGCAGACAAGAGTGGACATGCAATGATGTTTTTTGACAAACCAAAACTAACAGCGTGTCCGTCAGTTGTCCAGCAAGTGCAGTGCCTTGTCTGTGGCACTCAGTGCTGTCAATTCTGATGAAAATGTGAATATTTGAAATATATGTCTCAAATACAGTTGTCCCTCGCTATAACACGGTTCACTTTTCGCGGACTCGCTGTTTTGCAGATTTTTTTAGTGTAATTTTGCATGCTTTTTTTTACAGCGTACTGTACAGTATAAACACGCATTGTGTTCGGCGTCCTAAATTGGCTAAGGGAGAGCACTAAGGGAGTACTGTACAAAATGTGTGTAAAAAGGTGTATAAAAGTGTATGGTTAGGGGCTTTATGGCCTTAAAACATGTAGAATAATTGTAAAACTTACTTCGCGGATTTCGTTTATTGCGGGTTATTTTTAGAACCTATCCCCTGCGATAAACGAGGGACCACTGTATATAGTTGTGTACTAAAAAAACCCGAAACTTTTTTATCAAACATTACTCAAAAAGTCGTGAGTGAATTGGTTAGGGACTATTTTAAGCCATGGATTAATACACATCTGGTGTCCCAAATGGTCCCATTTTCACTGTGAGGCTATTAGATTTTGATTAATTAATGGCTTATTTGGTAATAAACTTAGCACAATATGAACCAAAATAATAAGGAAGCTATTTGATATTTTGTGAAACATTTCTGTATTAAAACAGTGTAAGACGAGATTTGTTATTGTGAAGATTTATTTTATAAATTACGTTACATATATTTATTTATATACTTACATTTATTTAACCAAGGCTCATGGAGATTATTGGCATCGTTTAATTAATCGTAACTATTTGTATTCTATTCCTTCATTTGGAACAGGAACTATATTTTATGCTGCACCTTGCAAGTAATATAAGCGATTGTTAAGTTTGGCGGAGTGATATGAGGTAATGTGTCGTGTCGAGTGATATGAGGTAATGTGTCGTTGTTGTTATATGTTGTTTAAAGACTAAAATGATTTTTTTTTAAACTACACAGACATTCAAGACAATTGGAAATGTGCAATAATAAAAGCTATGTCAACATTTCAAAACAAACTGAACAGCAACTTCAGTCAGGATGAAGGTTGACTCGTGCGTTGTCTTTATCACCAGCGTTGGGTCGTCCTACTATTGAAGCCAACATTAAAGTGACCACGTTACACACACGAAGATGTCCCTGTGCGTTTGCTTGACCCACAGCCTGAAACTCATTGAATTGAGTTCATAGTTAACTTGAACAATACACGCTGGATTTATATGTTGTTATATATTTTTAAGTTGCGTACTTACACTGTTCATATAAAATGTTCAAAGCCAGAAAAATGTGAAAATTTGACTAACATGGCTAAAACCAATTACAACATAATACATCATCTTGTCCATGAGTCCCATTGCATAGGTTTTCATCAGCGATAATCAATTTACAATGAAGGCATCAACTCCCATGATCCCATGCTACTTCGCAACATCATCAAACTCTATCTTTGTCATTGTTCACTGGTAGAAAATGACATTGGATACGTTTAAGGTTCATCTCTTTTGATTTGAATATGTTTTGGTACGGCTGCGTATGAATCTGTGGTTTAGCAGAATGTTAAGACCAGACACGCCACAAACAAGAGGAGGACAGTAAGGTACGTCAGCTGACCTGATGGATACGCACTGAAAGAGACCACAGCTCATTTTTTTCCTCCAGGACCTCAATGATTAATGTGGCCCCTGCTCGAATTTATGGCAGCGCGATGTACGTATGATTAACTCCAAGTAAAGCACAGTGAGTGTGTCCATGTGTACGTGTCAAACAGTGCTCCACGACACGGAAGAATGCGATTTAAAGATAGTTCATGATTTTGATTGTTTCATAGGATTTGTTACCAATTAGAAAAAAGAAGGATAACGCCTTGTCCTTTAAGTCTGTGTGTGTGTGTGTGTGTGTGTGTGTGTGTTTAGAATGTGTATGTCAGGTTGATTAAAGGGCTAGCTTTACAACGTAGTTACTACAACACCACATCCCCCTCCCAAACACCTACACACACACACACACACACACACACACACACACACACACACACACACACAGTGTATTCAGGTCACCAGGTAAAAAGGTCAGTGACCTGTACAAACAGCTTCTCTGAACCTCCATCAAACTGTAATTGTCAGTGAAATAAAAAGAAGAATTTATGTCCTGCGCTCACATACTTGTTCATATATTTCAGTTAAGCTTTAAATTCCTATTATTTCACATGTAGATGGGGCTTGTGGCTATACAGTGCTTTAAACATGAAAACATTTAAGAAGGTAAAGTCTTTAGGGGTTCCAACAAGAGATAGTTAAGGAAAGATGGCTGTGTGTGTGTGTGTGTGTGTGCATGTCCTCTCTGTCCTTGCCAGGTAAAGGTCCATGCGCTGTCCGTCTTTGAGTTACTGTGTACTGTAGCATCGGTCACAGAGCTATAAAGTTAATCCACCTCTACCCTCCATCCTTCCTTGCCCCTTTTCATCAGTCCTTTTTTGCTCTCAAACCTTCTCAGTGTTGCCTGATGCATCCAACATGTTCTCACTTTGAACAACGGCCCTACACTTCAACCTAGGATGTTGTAGGTACCCCTCTACACGTGCAGGGCCCAGTAGACAGCTTAGTTTATTAATGCAATGCAATGATCAAGAGGCAACCCCCGTGGCTAGGAAATGAAGCCAATGCCAAAGTGCCAAAAACTGTAATTCCTCAAACGTCCACATTTCAACGTCCATAAGTCCCCATGTTAAAATGTCCATCTTCACAGCAAAACATGTTTAAAGCCTGGTACAAAAAAATTATTTGAAATTTCTATAAAACTCACCTGTTCAAGTTATATTAAGGCTTAAAGTTATGCAGAATTAACATTGAGGCTGCTTGGATCAGCCGGTTATCCACATCTTTGCTGATTGTTAGATTAGCCAGGAGGTGGAAGAGGCAGGACTCCCAACATGGTGGTGGCCAGAGCTGCATATTTTCAGCTTCAAAACTACACTTTGAAAACCTACGGGTGACGTCACGCATAGGGATGGGAATCGAGAACCGGTTCTTGTTGAGAACCGTTCCGTGTGTTTCAATTCCATGGAATCGTTTGGCAGTTTATCTAACGATTCTCTTATCGATTTCAGAAAGCATGAATTACGTTGTTTATACCATCAATGGTCCCATTAGACTTGAAACATTTCACATATTATAAAGTTTAAAAGGTCATAGTTGGGGCGATCGGTAGCGTAGTGGGTTAAGCGGCTGCCCCGTGTTTGGAGGCTACACTCCTCGCTGCAGCTGGCCCCGGTTCGAATCCCGCATCGGACGGCCATTTACTGCGTGTCACTCCCCCTCTCTCTGCTTCCTGTCCTATCATTAAAGGCCAAAAAAAAGGTTGTAGATTGGTTAAGGAACAAAAACTACTTAAAGGGGTCTTGTACTTTATCGTTTGACTGGGGAGTGAGTACGGGCTGGTGTATCATGCCATAGAGCTCCATTGTTGTCCAAAATCGCTCACATACATCATTACTATGTATATACGCTGTACTTTTTTTTTTCCTGATGCTGGAAATACTCACTAGAGCACTAAATATGTATTAATCCATATATTTGCATATTCACAATGACAAGTTCCTCTCAATGACAAGAATGACAATCATTGGCTTCATTTTCCCAGCAACAAAGGTTGCTGCTTTTCTATACAGCAAACTCTCCCACCTGGCAAATCAATCCATCTGTGAATTCTCTAAAAACTTTGCAATAGACAGATGATACTACTTTCATAAAAACATGCGACCACTTCATTCAGTAAAATCCTTGAAAGAGGTTGATTTACTTTAGAAATGAGCTCAACTTGTTTTTTTCCACTCTCATTAAGAAAAATTGGATTTTTAGCGCTGGCTTATGTAATCCAATTTAATTTACGTTCTCATGGACAAAACTTAGATCTGCCTTTGTGTGTGTGTGTGTGTGTGTGTGTGTGTAGTGGAGAGCTTGTTAGCGCTGTGCAGCTTAATTACGAGACACTTAATGCTGCTTCCTGCTGTGAATCGTGGACTGTTTGTTTAAAATATGTATATCTGCTCCCACATAGACACACGAAGGCTTCATTTTTATTGTTGTTCAAGAGTAAAGGCATTTCAGTGTGTGTTTGCGTAGAGAAGTGAAGCTTTTATTCTCACTTTGCTTTAACCTTGTGTCTTACTACGTCTGAATATGGATATTTTTCTGCATTCTCATAATGAGTTTGCTCCATTTCTCCGTCACACTGTACATTTCCCTCTGATCTCTTTCCCCTCCCTTCGCTCGCTCCATCCTCTTCCCCGTCTCCTTCTCATAATGATCTGCCGCCCCCCCCACACACACACGTTTCACAACACTCTTATTTGATGTAATGACGATTTTTCTCTTCTCACCTACAAGAGTAGATTTGATGGCTTGTTGTGGTTGACTGATTCAGGGAGACACGTACTCCATCTATACTTCCTCCTGTTTTCATCCTTTGCTTCTACAGTACATCCTGCTTTGACACTTTTCCGCATGCAGAGAGCACACATGTGAAGGATGCGCAACATTCAAGTCCTGTTTACCGAGGAGATCATGGACTGTAAATGATGCATTTACATACCCTCTGTAAATCGCTGCTTCTGGTACTCAGTTTAGCATGTCGAGTGCTAATACTTAGCATGTGTTGAGGGTGCTAAAGCATGTGAGTGTGTTTATACTGTGTGCTTTGTTGAGTCATGGTGGGCCCCATGCTACTGTTAAGCATATGCTATAGTATGCAGAGTGAAAACTGACAGATTGGAGGCTTGGTGCCTGTACATAGTTTTTTAGGCTTTAACTTTGTTAGCTGTTTCCTGCAGATCAAGACTGAACACCATGAATCCTAAAGTTAGTCCACTCCAGCTGCTGAGACAGGCTTATATTACAGACATACATTTTCTATAATTTTCCCCATTGGAATATACGCTGTTCTAAGTTTGAGTGACATCTCAGTTCCACATTCCATCTAAATGAAATGTTGACTTCAGTTAAATTTATTTTGTCTGCAGGTTGTATTAAGTTATTTCAACTCTATGTTAGGAGTTCAATGACGTACATATTTGAGTTGAAGTAACTTAATTACAATTACGTGGAAATCTGTGGACAAAATGAATTTAATTAAAGTCAACATTTCATTTTTTTTGTGCATGTGCTTCGGCTATATTTGACATACAGCAACATTTTTGGTGAAAGTAAAACACACACAAGTTTAGTTCAGTTTAGTTTATTTATTGGTTAATTCCTACATTGTTTTGTTACTTGCCATATCCAGCAGGTGTTGTAGGGACAAAGGAGTATCTGAGGGGGGTGGGGTGGTGATAGGAATTAAGCAGTTATTTATGTTGATTTTTGTCAAATTAATAAGTTTATCTGTTTATATTGTAAATTTATTGAGAATATAACACATCACTGTTACCTGTTTTGCTTGATCTGGTCAAAGTTTTGTGTCGGCCTCCTTCTGCAGCGACTCTTGTCCGGCCTCCTCCTGACTCTCACACTCTTTGCAGTATGTTCTGTCATTACAGTATCCTGAGCAGATGTAAATAGGTGAAAGGCTGAAACTGTGCCACGAGGAAAGAGAAGTAGAAAATCAGAAAAGAGGCGACGGACGTGGCAAATGGAAGGTAGAAGCAGAGATCTGTAAAAACTCGATGAACCCAGTAAGAGAGTGACAGTAAGGACGGAGGGGAAATTAGATGTAGTGAGGATGAGGGAATGCACCGAGCCCTCTCTATGCATTTAATATCCAGAGGGGCCACATTCAGCCAGTATAGATTTATTAAGCTTAATACCAATAGAAGCTATTTTGGATTAAAGCCACCTATCATCAGCAATAGTGCCTCTGAAATAACAAATAAGACACCAATAATCATAATAAAGAGCAAAACATAACTCCTCGTGTCAAATCTGACCCAAATCAGCAGATTCAGATCCAGTTTAAGGGCCTCCCATGAACAAGCAGTGTACCGATCACTTCTACAATAAACATGCAATCGATCACACTGCACGTACTGTACGCCAGTGTGACTCTGCGAGGCTGTGAATAGAGTCAGGGGTCGGGACAGACACAGTGAGAGCCGCGGATCAGGAAGCAAATCCTGCGGTGCTGCAGCAGCGGGTGACCTCTCTGTGACCTTTGACTGGCGCTCCCAGGAAGTGTGTGTGTGTGTGTGTGTGTGTGCGAGTGTGCGAGAGAGAGAGAGAGAGAGAGAGAGAGAGAGTGCACTTAACCTCATCAGCTGTGGGTTTGAACGAGTGTGTGCAAATGTTGTTTTTTGTGTTCAAGATGATGAGGTGAGATGAGGAGTGTGTGTGTGTGTGTGTGTGTGTGTGTGTGTGGGCAGGTGTTAACATTTCCTCGGGCAGGTTGTGTTTCACTCACTGAGTCCTCGGAGTCTCTGCAGGGTTTTTCTTCAGTGTGTATTCAGTTCATCCTGTTAACACATAAAAGAGGCAACGTTAATTTCTCCATCAAATGACTATCAGACTTCCTTTTTCTCTGGCCTCCTCCGCTGGGATTTGTAGTTTTTAAAGGACAAGCTGATGGGGGAGGAGACTGCGTCGCTGACTCCCAGTCTGTAAGTAGTGGACTGCTGCCACAGCAAATGATATGGAATACTTGAAATGCTCTTTACGGCAGTGAGCAGATTGAATGAGCGGGCGGTGATTGAATCTGAGGAGCTCGTTTTGAACCTGCAGTCCAGCTCGGCTCAGATAACCAAGTGTTTCTATGAATCAGTGTTTTCTTCACTGTGTGTGAGATGAGGTGGTCAGGAGTGTGTTTTTATTTGTATGTCTACTTCTTCTTGCTTTTATGATTCATCACTCATTTAAATTACAATGGAAATATTCCCAGATAAAAGATGGCAGTTATACAATCATTTCATCAATTTGGTCATCAGTATTTTTCAATTATATGTTTTAGATTTGTAGGAAACATGACATGATATCATATGTATGTACTAATTAATATTTAATTAGTATGTAAAGTCCTCTCCTCTCCTCTCCTCTCCTCTCCTCTCCTCTCCTCTTCTTCTCTACTCCCTACTCCACTTTTAGTTCTCCTCCTGGTAAGGTTCACCTACATGTTCACCAGGAGGAGAACTTTTTACCAATTGGTTCTTTAAAGAACGATTTCTTATCAAGTTCTTCCTTGAATGTAGTGTAAATAGTATTTGTCTTTGAGTTCATTATAAATATAATAATCTGAATAATAATTTGAATTAAAATATTTCATCTCAAATGCAACATTGAGTAAATTACTCAAGAAAGTAATTCAGTAGTATTTATTACTTTATATGACTTATTATGTCATTACTAATTGCTCTCTCTAAAAAGTTGTTAATCTTTACAATTAGAAATGGCACCACAACAATTATTTCTACACACAGCCACGAGTTAGTCAATAGGATAGGCATGTACAGTAGAAGACATTAGTTAAAGTTTGTACTTGTGTACTTCAGGTTCATGAAAAATTTGTTGGTTTTTATCAAAACCAGCTCACATTGCTGCAACTTAAAGAACATGTAAACCAGTATTTCAAAGAACATTTAAAAGGAAAAAAAAAGATTGAACATAAAAAAGATCTTCAAAACACCACACACGTGACTTTTTGCATTCAGAACCTTAAACAGCAAAAAAGGGTTCTTTAAAACAAAAAGGTTCTCCAGAGCACTTTCAGTCAATAGATCACATGTTTATTTGTGGTGTATAATTCGATGCCCTGAAGCTCCTCAGTGTTTCTAATAGTGAATGGTGTTATGTATTATAAGTATTTCACCGTCTTTTTTTCTCCATCTCTCCTCTCTTCTAATTTCTTTTCCTTCTGTCTTTTTTCTCAGTCCATCTTATCTCTTTCTCTCTCTCTTCTTCGGTCCTTTCATCTCCTCTTTTTTGTCATTTTCTTTCCTTCTCCCCTCCGCTCTGTCCTGCTCTTCTCATCTAATTTCCTCTCCTCTTTCCTCACTTCTCCTGGCCTGCCCGCTGAGATGAAAGATAACCAGCCTGACTGTATAAAATAGAAATGTACATACAGTCCGTCTCCTCTCCTCCTGTGATTTTCAGCCCATCACATCTTCTCCTCTTTGGTCTCTCCTCAATCTCCACAGTGCGAAATCCAATTAATCAACATACTGTAACGCCTTAGATAAAACCGATACTCTTCCCCTTCTCTTCTTCATATCGATTTCGAGAGTTTCTTGCGTCGACAAAGCAGCCTGAAACAATAGCAAACACACAGAAGTTGATTGCACCAAAACACACAAACAGTTCAGAGAACAGTGATATCGACCAGTCTTAATGCAACCATTGTCTCCTTCGCTCTCTGGTTTCTCTTCACTTCTCCTGCCCTTTATTTGTTATCCATCCAATAAAAGAAATCACACCATTCTTTACTTTTGTTTTTATTGCATCCTATCACCTTTTAACTTGGATGATTTACAATAAATAACAGTTTATGGTTCAAAAAAGCTCAAGCAAACACGAGTCATAATTTCTAATTCCATTCTTTATTATGCAAGAGCAGAAATGTGTTTTCATTTACCTATACTTTAGTTCTATTTTTAGCCACACTACCTATAGGAATGGAAAGACTTGTCAGCTGGTTGCTCAGTTGGTCCTGACTGAAATGTCTCAACAGATATTGGGTGGTGCCATGAATTTTTGTACAAACATGAATCACTGATAACTTCAGCGATCCTCAGATTTTTCCTATAGTGCCTCAATAAAGTTGATATTTTTTATTTGGACGAGGGTCGTAACTGTACGAAATTTGCACGGTACGATGACCATCCGAAATATCGAGATTTCACATTATTACCTAATTATCATTATCTTTAACACCTACAATGATGTGAATGAAAACAGAAGGTTTTGTTCTGGTTCAAGAAAAACTTTACTATAATTTCACAAAATAATTAGTGCTGTCAAAAATATCGCGTTATTAACGCGTTAATTCAAAACAATTTTAACGTTGTTATTTTTTTATATTTAACGCGAAATTAACGCTCTTTGTGACCTGTGATAAGTTTTTTTCATAAACTGCTGTGGCCACGTTAGAAAAACTACAGGATCCGGCTGTAAACCGGAAACAAAACAATTAGCGCGCCCCACAATGCCATTGTTTAGATGTGGAGCGGAAGACGTTGAAATGGACGCGGCTAACAAACTTATGAATGGAAAGTTTAGTTTTAAAACTTTGCCAGATGGGTCAGTTGATAAGACCAAAGTTATCTGCATGTACTGTCGATGTGAATTGAGTTACCATCGTAGCACGACAAGTCTGAAGTACCATTTGATGGCCAAACACACAGGTGATTAAAATTCTCCGCCTCCTCCGCGTCAGAACCAGGCGACAATGGATGGATTTCGACACAGGCACATGGATACCGCAACTAAAAACAAACTTACAGTCGCCATAGCCAAGTGGGTGGCCACTGCATGTAGGCCCGTTAACAGTTATCTGAAAATGTCAACAGGCTTGTCTGTTTGAGTAACTGGCTCAAAGGAAATAAGTAGGCTATTAGGTTGGCTCAACTGTTCAACAGGTTCATGTTCATCCTTTCATAGGCTGGGTTGATAAGCCTCTGATGAATAAAGAAGAGCAGTACAACCTGACTGTAGTCAGTATGTTCAAAAGAAATTAACTTAACTAATTAAGAAAAGGAAAGTGTAAACGATGGTTTACTGTAACTGCACTATAGGCTGAGTCCTAGTTTACAATGATATGCTCAATGCTATGCACTTTTATTTTGATTCACCTTGTTTTAGGAGCTGCTTTTATGACTAAGTATGTTTATTGACAATATTACTACAGACGTGAATGGCTGTAACACTATGCTGTGGTTTGCAATAAAAAAAATAAAAAATTGCACAAAGCAAGCCTATCCATTTAACTTTGACATTTTGAATAGATAAAAATGTGCGATTAATATGCGATTAATTGTGAGTTAATTATGACATTCATGAGATTAATCGCGTTTAAATATTTTAATTGATTGACAGCACTAAAAATAATATATTATTCTGTACCGTAGATGATGTACAATAACATACATTTTTGTACCATGGTATAGTGTGATAACGGTATACTTCTTTAGTTAGTTGGATGGCCACAAAATTTGGTACACAAATCCAGGTCCCCAGAGGATGAACCGCAGTTTACTTCTCAAACTTTGGTTGATTGTTCCACTACTTTGGTCCAGACTGAAATATCTCAACATCTACATGATGATGACAGGAAAATGTACAAATCTTCATGATTTCCACAAATTTATCCTAAAGACTTTTAAAGGACTTTTGCTCCAGTTCCACTGCTAAGCCTGACATTTTCTGATTCAGAGTGAATCAGAACAATTGAGGACTCCACTAACTTTTATTCTAGCCATTGTCTGTTCAGTCAACTCTCATAGATGCCAAAGCATTCATGTTTCCACCTTGTTTCTTTATTTCTTCCAGAGGTATCCAGCAGCAGTTGTCCAGCTACAGAGAGACAGTGATCAGGCAGGCAACGGTGGCAGCGGGCTCGGCCGTTCACCGGGACGACGCACCAACATGCGGCATCTGCCACAAGACCAAGTTCGCAGATGGCTGCGGGAACCTGTGTTCGTACTGCCAGACCAAGTTCTGTGCCCGTTGCGGGGGGCGAGTCTCACTGCGATCCAACACGGTAAGAGAGGGAAAGAGGGTGTGACCACGGTCAGGCAACATTTTCTTATGGTCTCATGATAAGTGATGGCTACATTACTCACATTGGTCAAATAACATTTGGAGGTACTCTTTCAAAAGCTAGTTTTGACCTTCCATCAGTGTTATACTGGTTTGAGATGTGATGATTGATTCACAATATTTTCATACTACTAATATTTTCATGGCCCTGTGGATGGGTTATTGTTTTTATGGAAGATATCATTCCCATAAGAATAGATGTGTTTCATTGTAGTTAGTCACTCAGACTAACTTTGTATTGATTGACTCTTCCTACTAAACGGAAAGGTATATGGAGTCTCCAAAGCATCAGTAAAAGGCTATCAGAGAAGTCAAAAATATAACTGACGATTGTTGGATAATTAAAATGTGTGTTAGTGTGTGTTAGATAAAATATATAGATATGAATATAAAAAATATAAGATACTATACTATGTATACTTTCCCTTTGAACTCTATCAGTAAAAAATGCAAGAAGTTTTTAAATGATTTTTTCCTTATCCACCAATAGGACCAGTGTGTAATTTTAATTAATCAATTTATTGCAGCCACCTCAACTTGCTGTCCCGTTCCATTACATTTACATTTACATTCAGTCATATAGCTGAAACCTCTATCCAAACAGACCTACAAAGAAAGGGAAACGATCAAGGTACAGTGTGACAAGGACATGTTAGAGCAGCAAGTACTACTCACAGAGAATCGAGGTCAGTTGTAGAGGGGGGTAGTTTTAGCATGTCCAGTTGTTGGTAATGTTGGAGAGGAGGTCCTCTCTGAAGAGCTGGAGGTCTTCAGGAGGTTTTTAAAGGTAGAGAGGGTAGAGAACCCCTGATCTGGTAGGAACTGGTAGGACGTTCCACCAACGGGGAACAATAGACGAGAAAAGTTTGAATTGCCCTGAGTGTACAGGTGGCAGAGCCAGGCGTTGTTCACTGGTGAAGGACAACAGGCAGGAGGTAACACATGCCTGTATGAGGGCAATAAAAGAGATTCCCAGCCCGAATATCTTCAGTGCAAATAAGCACAAGATGCCCTATATAGAGCCAGTATTTAGTCTGTCATGCAGGATAATAGATAGATAGATAGATAGATAGATAGATAGATAGATAGATAGATAGATAGATAGATAGATAGATAGATAGATAGTTTTTAATTTTTTAAACTAACAGGATTATTTATTGAAATATTCAGTCATATTTTGACCCCTATGATAAATTTTTGGTGTAGTTCTCATCCATCGTGGAAACCAACCTGCACTTATAGCACCTCATAGCACATACAGTATTGTATGTCCAATCAGGCTATAGCAGGGCCTCAGGTGGTAGGACTCAGGTGGAGGTGATGAGCCATTACACATGTGTGTCTTTATATGTGTAGAAGTGTGTTGATATGTACTGTATATGGGATCTGTGTGTGTTACTGTGTATTCAGGTGTGTCTTCACCCATGCGTGTGAATGTGATCTATGCCTGCATGTGTATATGTGTGTGTGTGTGTGTGTGTGTGTGTGTGTGCGTGTGTGCGTGACCCACGCAAGACCTGGTAAAGGTTAATTGGGCATTAGACTGAGCTGTGGACAAAGGGGGTGGTCTCCCACTCCGTCTTGGTCTCCCCGGGGTCCGGAGGTGCCCTATACACACACAGCAGGGCGTAGGTGTGTGTTTGTTGGCATCAGGAGCTGAGTCTTCCTCTGTGTGACGTCCCCTCTCCCATCCCTTCCTCTCTGCTACATCACCTGTGTGGCATTTACTGACCTCATACACACACATGCACACACACACACACACACACACACACACACACACACACACACACACACACACTCAAAAGTACATCCTAATTAGTTACTACCTGACATGGGGAGAGTTCAGCTGTGGGGTACTGGGTGGTGTGTGTGGGAGAAGGTCTTTGAAAGGTGGATTTTGCACATGTACACACATGCACAGACACACATGTACACACATGCACAGACACACATGTACACACATGCACAGACACACATGTACACACAAAGAAGATATTTTGAACAAAACCTTCACATGTTATGGACTTCCATTATCCGTTACTTGTTAACTGTGTTTATATACTTATTATTAATTATTTCTTAATATGATACTATAGTTCATGCATAATGGTAGCAGTATATATTTGCAGTGTGACACTGTCTTGACCTGACAAACAGCATTTGTTGTTTAAACTAACAGGAAGACATTTCATTGATACTATGGAGGAAATTCCAGTAAGAGATGAAAGAATAAACAAAGTTACTCCAATACTGTCTTTGATTTATTCAACAGAGTGAGAATGAATGAGTTTAAGAAGACAATAGCATACAACTGTAAAAACATCACGACAAAGAATACTACCAAGATTACCAAGCCACGAGTATTTCAGCTGAAAGGTCAGAGATCCTCACACACGCAGGTCTGACGATGAGTAATACAGGTCAACATAAACTCTGCATGTGACGTGATAGAAAACCTTTAACTTGGCTAGTAAAAAGTGATGTTCATATTTTTCCAATACTGACAAGTGAATTTTCTGGCAGGCAGGTAGCAAGTCAAAGCTGTAACTACTTTTCCTCATCAGGGTCACTGGGGGCCTGGAGCCTATCCCAGCTGACTTAGGGCGAGGGTAGGGTACCCCTGGACAAGTCACCAAGGCCACATAGAGACAAATGCCAGTAGATAATTAGCAGAAACACTTTGGCCGGCTCTTCTTAAACATTAAGTACTGAATGGGATGCCATTTTAAATAATTAGATATGTACATAAGCAAAATACAAAAGCAAAAATAGCAAAAATAGTTCAATAAATAAATAAATTCATTTCCCAAGCTCTCTGAACATTGTTACCCTACAGAGCAGCAAGACTAAACACAGCATCAAAGACCAACAGAGGCCAGTTTGCAGTTTGACGTCACATCAGGGAATACAATACTGTGGTTTTCCTGACGTGCTTGGCTTCTGGCATCCTGCTCTGCATCAATTCTCATTTAATTATGGAGTTAGCTCAGTTAGCCTTGCTGCTAACTTCAGTTCATGAACTGCAAACTGGACTTCCGTCTGTCTCTGAGGATGTGAGTGCCCTGAGCAACTGCTACGATTATCTTATCTTATCATCAATTGAATCATAATTCATCATCATCACCATGATGCACATTACCTCCACGCTCCCTCCCTGAGATTTCCTGCTCCCCTGCATGCTGCTTCCTGCTTCATCTACACTCTCCTCTTGCCTTCCTGTCGTTCATCTGCTCTTCTTCCTGCTCCTCTGTTTGGCAGCTGTTGCCATGGCCGGCCACGTCTCCTCCTTCCACCTGTTGCTCCACTGCTGTCGCTGTAGATGTTAAAAAGCTACTGCTGCAGACCCTCCAGCAAACATATCAGGGATTTTTTGCACATGATGACATGCACATCCTTCAACCTCTCCACACCCCACTTCAGTTTTTGCTTATCCATCGTAACAGACAAGAAAGGCACCCTCCTTCATCCACTGACGTTTGACTCTGCCCCTGCTTTATACAGCATTCATTAGCAATCTTTTTTTACTTTGTTACTATTGTTTTTAATATTAAAGATTAAAAATTGAATTTATATTGGTTCCAAGGTATGTCAGCCCAGCAGGACAGTCTCAGATTTTTAGTCCCCTGACCTAATTTACTTAAACATAAATCTGATCTGATCCACAAGTGTTTGTTAGGGGTAGGGCTGTAGGATCATTGCCATGCTTTCAGATATCATCTTTGCTCACATTCTCTCTGTCTTTCTTTTCATTGTACATGAATGGCTGACTGGGCTGCAGGAGGACAAAGTGGTGAGTGTTGTGTTTTTCCTTTTCTTTTTTGGACTACATAACTCTGCCTGTAACCTTTAAGACATGTCCATCTTAACAGGTTCAAACAGTATGTACTGTATATGTGTACGTATGAGTAAGCAGTAGCGGCAATAGTACATACACGGTGCTCTCCTGGACTAAACTACATTGTCTTGCAACTAGATTAAAACAATCTATTCATCCTTTGTTTTCCCAAAGCCACTGACATTCCCATAGTCTTACCCAGAATGCATTACATGCAAGGAACCAACCTGGACCTCAGAGGTAGATCACACAGACAAGCTAGTACAGTATGGACAATTTTAGATTTTGCAAGTAAAAGCGTACCGTGTAGGAGGAAGTGGCTTCATGCCAATTCAAACATAAGGAGAAGGCTCAGATTGCAAACATGCTCATTATACTGATATTTAAAAAATACTTAATCAACATAACTTCACAGGGTTTTTTTCATAGTGGGGTATAACTTAAGCAAGACGCATAACACCTCATCGAAAGCTGATGTGTCCAAATAGCAAGTCTGACCCCCAAAATTCAAACATGTAAAAGAAAGTAAAATATTGATAACTAGTATATCTTTTAGTTTTGAATTCATCCATAACCATTGCACTCACAGTCTTGACTGTCAAGATCGGTTTATAGCTAAAAGGGTCACCCAAATCACCCCTTCGCCCAAATTCCATAATGGTTGTGAGTCCTAAAAACTTGTCCAACTCACAACAGAGTCGAGTTTAATGGATAGTTGTTTGTGGTGCCCTAAAAAGTACATTTTAAGAAAGAGTGTTCCTGCTATTCAGTATAGTGAGGTTGGGAAAGCGGCCATCTCTCAAAGACCAAAAGCTCTAATTTGTAATTTGGCTGAAGTGAAGGTATAGCTTTAGATTTAGGTACATGCAGTAGTTATCTAGCTGCAATAATTATTCTAATTAGTTCGGTTTTGCTAAGCAGACATTTGCTAAATGTCTTTGCCTTCTTGCCGAGACTTTTTACGTGTAGAATGATAAACGTCGATTGAATATGAAGCTACAGCTAGTAGCCAGTAAGCTTACCTCAGCGAAAAAAGACAGTTTCCCCTGGAAACAGTGAAACAGCTCACCTGGCTCTGTCCAAATATAACAAGATCCGCCCACCAGCACCACTGAAGCTCGCTAATTAACTTGTTCTCTCTTATTCTGTTTAATCCATACAAACACCAAAGTGTAAAAAAAGACGTGGTTTCATGGGAGATTATGTGACGGCCTACTTTCTGGCCAGGTGCAGTTTATGAAGACTTGTCGTAACTGTGGGGTTGCCAGGCAACCAGCAGAGACTCCAAGACGTTACAATGACAACTCTCTAACTCTTAGCGAGAAAGCGAATGAGCCAATTTCTCTAAAATGTCAAACTATTGCTTCACAAAAGCGTAATTGTCATTGCTGCTACTTGCACCCAAGCAAACCACAGCTATGAACTGATTTCACTACCTCAGTGGGACGAGAATCGCTGAACACTTGCAAGTTTGCTTGCTGGTGTACAGAGTAGCAGTATAAAGTTAAAAGGTGGATGTGCACATGGAGGATAGAGTTTGAAAATACTGATCATCCACCCTATCTACCTCATTTTGTAGCGTTTTCGACACATATGTGTTTGGAAAAAGCTTTATTGCCGTCTTTGTCATGTGGCCTAGTTAAACAAGATTTAAGCAGAATCATCTGATATGGTGCTACATTCTCGGTGGACATGCCTTTAACACCTTTCTCTACTTGTGTAGTTGTGTCAGGTTTAGAACGTTCCTTGGCCTTGGCTGCCTTCCCCCAGGGCATTTGCCAAACGGCACTTTGATGATACTTAGCTGGGCTTGAGCGCCACGGCTGTCCGAGAGTGCTTTGGTGTGCTGTACATAGCAGTCGCGCTCTCTTCCTAAAGCTCGGTACAACAATCACTGGCTCTAAAGAGGAAAGTTTTGGCAGAATGGAGGCCTTATGTAGAACTGGCTGTATAGCTGGACAGCAGACCGGGCTTGAATTACTGTTTGACATGGATTCATTTAATTACTTGGAGACTGATTAATCTTGCCTGGCACAACAGTCTAAAAGTGCAAAGTTACTCTGTCCGCTTTTTCCACTCCACTCAAACTAAACACTCAAAGTGAAAGTGCTGGCAAGGATAATCCTGGGCTTGAATGATATGTACAATGAGTTCAATGAGTTCTATAGTCTAGATCAGTATAACTGTTTAATAAAGTGCTTTTTAAACTGGGTCTCCCTGAATCTTTGAGGCCAGTTCCTGGGAAAATGTAGCACACAGAGCAGAGTGTATCTTCACTTCTATTTGTTAGACATTTTGGGTGGTGATCAGTAATCTGAAGCAAAACCGCTTGAGAGTGCTTGAAATGGACGTTTTGTATTCATGGTTTTACAGCTGTTTATTTTCTTATGATAGTGAACATGAAAAAATCTTGTCTTATCAGTGTTGCCAGACTGGTTTGGAAGCTACATTTCATTTTTGGGTTGGTTTTTGTACCATTTGGGTGGTTTCCACCAATTCAAAGTTAGGCAATATTCCATTAAATCAGCCCTTCCTTCCTCCTTCCTGACAGAGCACTGAGTTCAATAGACTCTGATTGACATTATATGAAAATGAACAACTTTTATGACAATTGGGCAGATTCTAGGCAGATTGGGCTACATTTTGTCAGTCCAACGTGCCAACACTGTAGCCAGGGAACCAGATGAATTTGCAAGCTCATGCTTCATTTGCAAATTAGTCTGGCGATGCCAGGCTACTTACACTTCCTCAAAATTGCCTCACAGCACACTACTTCCCAGCTTGCTTCAACCATGGTGACCACAGCTACTCATGCTAGTTTACACAGTTTGTCAACTTTTCAGCTTATAACAATGAGATTATCACCATTTGCTATTTGATTCAAAAAGCCTAAATGATGGACAGCTCGTTTGCACCAGTGAGCCATGGTCTTAATATGATGTAATATGATGAAATCTCAACAGTGTGTCTTGCCATTTTGAATACTTAGGCACATTTGAACTGTAAAGACAAAGTGTAGTGTATTCTGAGCACCTGGACAGTGCACTCATAACCAGGGCCGGTCCTAGCTATGGGCAATGTGGGCGGCCGCCCAGGGCGCATTCTCCGTCGGGGGCGCACGAACGCCCGAAAAAGCGGGCGCCCCGGGAGCAGGGTGTTGACAAGGGTGTTGCTCATAACAGTAAAAGATTAGAACACTGGACACTTCTTGCCCTTAATGCTTGCCGTTTTGGCTATGCAGCTGAAGGGGAGGGATGGAAGGGGCATTGTGAAAGTGGCAGCCAAGGAAGCTGCTGGAGCTTAAATGGTTGCAGTGCAAAACACAAATGTAAGTTATACATATATTCTAAATTCATATTTTGGCAGTCTGCTATTGCTCCACCTGGTTGCAATTCAGCAAAGAAGAAGAATTGGTTTGTTGCAATTGTCATTTCCCTCTTCCTACTCCCAGCTACTGTAAGAATCAAATCTGTAAAGACATCATTGACGGACCTGAGGCGGGCCGAATGATGCCTGGGTGCTCCTGGGTGCACCTACCTGTCAATCAAAGTGACCGCGCGACCATTCTATATAACTTGTTTATTTCTACTGTGAAGTTAGACATTTGAACATGGGGACTTATGGAGGTTGAAATGTTCTGTAGCCAGCCTCAAGTGGACGCTTAAGGAATTACAGTTTTTGGCACTTCCACATTGGCTTCTTTTCCCAGACATGGAGGTTGCCGCTTAAAGTGTACTAACTGAGGTATCTGAATTGAGACACAGCATTAGTCTCTTATACAGCAGGCTAGGCTCTATCATATCCACCACCTCTCTTTAAATGTCATCTAATTTATGCTGGCTTAAACACGTAGTTTGAGCCTCCCTACTGTGCTATTGCTGAACCGTGGATAATTAATGTGGCTGGCTTCTCTATAAGTTGCTGACGATTAACCTATAAAGTTATGGAGAGTTTGTTAGAGGGTGCTAAAATCATGAAAACAATAATCAATAACATAATTTATATTTCTTTCTCTCATATGTATCTCATCTACTGAATGAAGAACATTTTTGAAATGAAGTGATAAAGAGAGATAAATAAAGTTTTAATAAGCAGAACCATATACAGTGTGTGGTGCGTGCAGCCTGGTGTGTTGTGCTAATGATATTCAGGGCTCATTATCTGCAGTGACGGCTGAGCTCTTGCGGAGAGATGAGTGTGTGTTGTTGTACTGGAGCCAAGTGTTTCTCACAGAAAGGGCCATTTTTGAAGTCTTGATTCCTCCTCTCATGGGAGACTACATAAGAGTGTTGAGTGTTACTTTATCTCTCTCTCTCTCTCTCTCTCTCTCTCTCTCTCTCTCACACACACACACACACACACACACACTCACACACACGTTCACTAACACCTCTCCACTCTCTCTAATTGTAATGTCCAAGGCTGTATTTCTGTGTTGGGGATCTGTGCTTTTATGTGGCTATAACTCAGACTGATATGGTAGATTGCTGTTTTTAGACCAATTGTGATTCAGAATTACTGGCATGCTTCATCCACTGTTTTTTTCGGCCCACTGATGATGTTAACCAAAGATGTAATGTTGGTTTCATAAATATACTCTCTACTATTTTAGAACGGAGCCTATTTGTGGAGAGGATGAGACAGAGAGGATATCGGTAATTATCTAATTGAAATGTTGTCAGAGTGGATGAAGAGGATGCAGATTTGTCTGATACATTCAGGACTCCAACTAATATTTCTTTCTATTATCAATACATTTGTAAGTCTGTTTTTGTTTAGAAAATGTTACATAATTTATAACAACATAAAACAGGGAGTGAAACTAAAGCTATATATACCTGTTTCAGAAAAGAGTTATTAACAGTGTTTTCAAGGCTATCAGGATTCAGAAGGACAAGATGGGCAAACTTCAGTGACAGTGTCTTATGGCGGTTGAAATGTTTTGTAGCCAGCCTCAAGTGGATGCTTGGATGGATCCTTTCTGACATGGCATGGGTAGGCGTTAAAAGGTTTTTGGCTTCCAAATAAGTGCATGACAGGAAAAGTTTGGGAATTAATTAATCGTTTAATCACTACACATTGATGTGTCTTTGGTTTCAAAATTCCAAAAAATGCAGGATGTGATTGTTTTTTCCTGCTTGTGTTCATGAAAGTCATTACTCTGGGTCATTATGGAGTATATTGTAGTGGTGGTAGTGGAGTATCATAGTAATTTTGTAGTAGAGACAGAGGGAAACAGCTAGCCTGGCTCTGTCCAGAATAATAAAAAAAAATCTTTCCCAACCACTCCATTCACTAATTTTTAATTCCATGTCGTATCTTGTTCCTTTGAGGGGCGTCCTGTTTCCTCCCACAATCCAAAGATATGCAGGTTAAATGGTGGCTCCCAGTGTCAGCTGGAATTAGCTCCAGCCCTGCTTGATAAGCGGTGATAGAAATGAATGAGTGTCTTGTTTGTTTAATCTAGACTCAACAGTTTGTTGCTTTATTGGCAGTTACAGTATATGGTGAAATAATTATTTTTCTAGGTGAACAACAGACAGCTTTGGACAGAGCCAGGTTAGCTGTATCTGGTCATTATGTTTTACTCCCTCACAGCTCCTTCCTGTATTACTTTGTAGGAATTTGTTCCAGGAGACTCAGCGTGTTCATTCATCACGTGTTTGTTCAATTATGTTGCCACCATGTTAATGTAATAGTTGTGCATCACAGCTTGCCCTGGGGGAGGTGTTCATGAGCTCAGAAACAAGTCTGTGTCATGCTTGCGTAGATTTATTCTGGGCGTCACAGAGTCACACTCCTGTGTGTTAGAATCCCTCAAACACAGTGTTTTTTGGATGAAGGAATGACCGTCCTGTGAGCTGACACAACTCCTTTTGCAGGGGCTGCTATGACGGAAAAAGTTAGCACTGCACCTTGAGAGGAATAACGTATCAAGTCAAGGCAAAAGTACCTAAAAAAATAATCTTACTATGCGCCTGATACTTGTGGAAATGTATATCTATTGATCTAAGCCTACAAGGAATTATGGCTTTGTGCTGCTTTGTGTCCGGGTGCAGCGCAGTAGAAAAGCCTGAGCGATGTGTCATCTGCTGTTAACGCCACAGCGCCTCATGATTACTATTGATCGGCAGTCTCGCTAGCTGCGTCTGTCTTCACGTCCATCTCTCATTCACTGGTCTTAAGGGGGCCATCTCTCTCCACGTTGTTGCTGTACACTCCCTTATGAAAGCAGGCACACACACACACACATTCTCACATACATTATGATCTACACACAAGATATGCTCTAGTACGGGCAACCCTTGGACGTGCAGGAAGACGGTTTTAGATAGATGTCAGTGTCGTAGATGTCCCTGACAGAGGCGAGAGAGACCCCGATGGTCTTTTCAGCTGTCCTTACAAACCGCTGTAAGGCCTTTATTTGTGCGAGACAGTCAGCTCAGTGTTGCTTTTAGCGTCTGTCTTTCTTCCGTGTGACGAAGACGTATCTGAAGCTCCGAAAAAGTTGCAAAAGTTTAAAGAGGAGTTTAGGAAAGGAACAAAAGAGCAGACTGATGACAGGGTAAAAAACGATTATAGTCAATGTCAGTTAGATTATTTGTTATACCTGTACTTCATTAAAGCTATAAAACTGTTTGGTATCCTTGGAAACTTTATGAACTCATTATTTAATGGGATAGAAATTGTGAATATTTTGACAGTTTTTTGACTGGCCTGAAGCTGGCCTAGAAGTTTATTAAGTAAAATAAAGTCTACACACACACTGTCCTCCCTTTCCTTCTCTTTCTGCCACACATCCACACTGTAGGTCCTCACTCACTCATTCACTCACTCGTGGGGTATGATTGAATAGTCAAAGAAATGACCTCTTATGTCCTTTCCTAAACACTTTTCCTTGACCTTGATGGAAAACTTTTTCTTAAGGACTTAGCAAAAGACATTCACAGTGTTCAGAGAGTCCTAATGCACCAGGCTACGTCATGCGACAAGGGAAGTTGTGGGTCTGTGGTAAGACTACAAAGTTCAGAAGATGGACTACAAAAAACTCAATTTGAGATACTTCTCCCTGTGCATGATTTTTTTATGCAGGAAATATAGAAATAAACAACCCTGTGCAAATATGGCTTCATTATCAAGGTCAGAATTAAAATAATAATAAAGGAAAATAGTCCACCTGTCACAAAGTGAAGCGTTTGTCACATTGAGAATGATCACTCACACTCCTGTCCACTCAGATATATATAACATACATATTAGTATGGTAACAGATGGATGATTAATGAGTATCAGTAACTTCCATGACGATCTGCAGGATGCTGGAGCACACACTGAATGTGATATTCATGTTTTATATATTAATCTTATCTAGTTGATTAACAACATTTGGAGAACGTTTTTTTTTACAACAGCAGACAGCAAACCTGTCAACAGTCAACATCAGAACTAATGCAGAGAACTGCAGGAGATGAAGAGAACCGTCCACGATCAGTTCATCAGAGTTCAGAAGAACACAGCGCAGTGAGGACACAGACAGGTTTCATAGAGGAGAAGTTTTTAAATCTTGTCAACACGCATGTCCAGAGTCACACGCTCTCTCTGTGCTGTGTGGGAGTAGGACCTCCTTTCCTTTCCTAAATGATGGTCCGGTGTATCCTATGCTAAAGGAGATAAGAAAGGAAGCATTGGAGCTCCTTTCCTTAACATTTAAAGAATTCGAACACTCACTCTCTCACTCACACTCAGGCAGATGCTATGTTTGCTGACTAGAGACGTTCAGTGGTGAAAAAGGGGAAGTGCAGCGCTGTGACTCTCCTCCACGCAATACTACAGCTCTGTGTAGTGAGATCAGAGAAAGGCTTTGCAGTGTGTGTGCGTGTTGTGTGTGTGTGTACTTGGGGAAGAGGGAATTCCAACATGCAGTGAAATATTAACACATCCCTATAATGGGAGGTGTGTGTACAGTAAATTCCTGATGTAGCTCTCTTTCTCTCTCTCTCACACACACACACACACACACACACACACACACACACACATTCATCACATTCTGGCATCTATGCATGTTCATAAAAACATCATCTTTCTCTTCATTGAGAGAAAACACAGTGTGTGTATAGAGAGTGGAGCTTGAGATAAATTTGTCCTCCCATTGACCTGATGATGATGCATGATGCATGTGTGTGTGTGTGTGTGTGTGTGTGTATGTGTGTGTCTAACGTATGTTACATCTGGCCTGGGGACAGAGGACCTCACTTGGCAGACCTAAATGTCTGCTGGGGGGCAAAGTAAATCATTTATAATATTGATCAGCTATTTACCTGTATGGCCCCTGTGTATGTATTTATTTATACTGTATGTGTGTGTGTGAGAAAGCGGAAGTGTGTGTAGCACCCATCATGCATTGTACTTACTAGAACTAGTGTTCCATGTGTACAAACACAATGCACTTGGGTGTCTGCAAATGCACTTATTTGTGTATGAGCTTTCTGTGTGTGTGCTTGTGTGTGTGTGTGTGTGTGTGTGTGTGTTGCTGCGGGTGCCGGGCTGTGCTGATATAGTACCTCATTAGCTACTGTGGACACTAATCTCCTTTGTGGCAGTCTTTCATCCTTAGCGCAGGATTTATTGACGCCCTCGGTTACGGCGCTCGCCTCTCGCATGCTGCTGGTGCCATACGTCAAGCTGTCATTGGCTCATGCCACTTCCTGGTTCCCGCCCCTCACTCCCACTCCCACTCCCCCCTATCCTCCCTAAGGGTACACGTGGTATTCGTCTCACCTGTTAGGTGGCAGGTGCCTGGTGTGTTTTCGCCCAGTCTGTGGCAGCGGCCGACCGTGCTCTCGTGTCACGGGGGAGTAACTGTCAGAAGGAGAACAATAACTTGGAAGAGTTCACATTTTCAACCCTTTTTTGTCTGGTGTTGTCTGGTGACTAACAGTGTGTAAGTAAGAGACACAACATGGATGTTTAAGGTCTTTAAAGAAATATTTCAGCATTTTAGGATATATGTTTTAGAGTTGTCACGATACTAAAATGAGTAACCACGATACTATACCAGACAAAGTATCGCGGTTCCGGGTATTATCGCGATACTGTGGCCTTTTTTTATTATTATTATTTTTATAAACTGCAATGTATTTGTACAAGTTAGTTTGAAACAACGACGTTTGTTTTTTAAGCAAAATTAGTGTCACCACTGACGAAGACGCCACGGCAGACTCGCTGCCATGGTGAGTGTGTTGTCTCGTGTCTGGGCGAGACAGAACTTTAGCTTGTTGTTTGTTCTGAAGTTTCTATCAAGCGGAGCTGTCTTTGCGGAGTTCGTTCTTGCCGGCAGAAACACACGAACAGCCAATCAGCTAACAGACGGGCGGACCCAGCGTGCGGAAACAGCCTATCATATCCCTGGACGTCACCAGTAACAGGCAAACAGCCAATCATACAGCAGCTGTGTCGTTCGGTTGCGGTTCCATGTTGGTTTGTTTACAAAGGAGTAGCATGCAGCGAGAAGCCGGGAGGAGAGCAGAGGCGGCCGCTATGTAGCGGAGACTGGCACCGGTAGTATAGTAATCCACGGTAGTACCGTCGTGTAAAATTTCTAGTATAGTAGCGACGGCTATGATTCGGCACCGCGGGGTACCGTGTATACCGTGGGTATCGTGCAACTCTAATATGTTTATTCACGGGCAGCACAGTGTTGCAGTGGTTAGCACTGTTGCCTCACAGCGAGAAGGTTCCTGGTTCCTTTTTGTTCTCTGTGTGTCTGCATAGGTTCTCTCTGGGTTCCTCCCTTCCAGTTGGTGACTCCAAGTTGGACTCTAACTGAGTGTGAATGGTTGTTTGTCTTTCTGCGCCCTTTGTCGAGTTGGTGACTTCTCCAGGGTGTACCCTGCCTGTCACTCAAAGTCAGCTGGGACAGGCTCCAGCTCCACAGAGAATCGATGAATGTTTATTTACTTTCTTTCTGACCCCGAAACCTCACCCGGCTGGTTTTTATGACTGGCAGCTTGCACAGGGTATTTTATTTTGAAAATCCACCGGATTCTCTATGCTGTTTCTGTGTCTGGCTTCCTGTCAGCTCAAGGTGCTCTGTGTAAATTGACGTGGGCCGCTTGCGGTGTCCGTCAAAAATAGAACAGCTGCATATTCAACGCGGAGCAGAGGCCCGCTTCTGGGACACTTCTGAACCGAGCTGGTGGGGTTTAAAACATTGACTAGAACGGCCGTGTATCACTGAGGCAACCGCGTCTGGTGGAATTTGGGGGTAAGAAGGAGATGAGAAACTTGACACCACTCTCAACTGTTTGTGGAGGTACATCTAGCTTAGCATAAAAACTACTGTGCCTACTGTATCAACACCCCTGAAGTGCACATCGTAACAATATTTTCTATTTAATCTTCACACAAACATACATTTTTTACATAACCACTGAGGTCATATTCAGACAGAATCTTTCAAGGTTACTTTTATTAGAGTGGTATCAATGTCTACAACGTGTTCTTGTCTGTTGTTTCCTGTTGGTAGAACGTCCTACCAGTTCCTACCAGATCAGGGGCTCTCTACCCTCTCTACCTTTAAAAACCTCCTGAAGACCTCCAGCTCTTCAGAGAGGACCTCCTCTCCAACACTACCAACAACTGGACATGATAAATCTATCTCCCTCTACAACTGGACAAAAGGATCAGTGCATCGCTGAATCCCACTCCATCAGTTCTGTTGGGACACTTTTATTTTAATAAAATTAGAACTTCATGGACACTTTTATTTTAATAAAATGAGTTGTTTCCATTAGAGAAGAAATATTTATTGTTCTGTCATGTCAAGTTATTATTACAGTTTTGATTCTTAAATGCGAAATCTATATATGCATTATATATTATGCATATGCAGTGTGGGCAGGAATTCTTCTACACACTGTACTCAACTCACTCTTACTCACTAACTTTCAGCCGAAAATGGCCCAATTTTCGGTTTTCGGTGAAGTGGCCGAATAGTGGCGTGACGCAATTGATGCAATGAAACCACGTGCGCGGTGATCTGGCCAGGGTTGCTGATTCTTTTCTCATTCACACACAATAAACCCACGATGCAGGATATAGGAAAAACAGGCAAGAAATACATCATACACTGCTCTTTAGAGGAGCTATATACTTCTCTCTAAACTACGGCGTCTCACACATGCGAGGTGGGTTCATGACCGTCGGAATGACTAAGATGCGTTCATGAACGTGGGAAAAATGGAAATTCACCGGAAATATAATAAAACTAAATAGTATTTCTTTCAAGAACAAATTAATAGTGATTAAAACAACATGGGCTTTCTAACAGTATAAATGAAATAATAATTATACTAACTGGAAATTCTACTGGAATATTTGAAGGATATTTAAATAAACATTTACTTTCTTTGAAAAAACAAATTTATTCTAGGCTATTTATGCAATAGTAAAAAAAAAAAAAAATTGAAAAATTTAACAACTGCATTTCATATTCGGTTTCGGTATTCGGCCAACCATTTAATTTTTATTCGGTTTCGGTTTCGGCCGAAAATTTTCATTTCGGTGCATCCCTAGAATACACACATACCTTAAAGATTATTGTAACGAGTGCTTTGTTGCACAAATAAACCAATAATTATGCAAGATAAGATAAGATACAATGAGATACAATACAATACGATACAGGATGTCTGTGTTGTCCGACCAGTCCAGTTTGTTACTGAGGTGAACACCCAGATATTTGTATGCTCCCACCATCTCCATATCCAATCGCCGGATGATAACAACTGAGGCGTCTTCCTCCAGAAGTCGATCACCATCTCCTTTATCTTGGTGGTGTCGATGTGGAGGTGGTTGAGATCGCACCAGTTGATTAACACCATGATGACCCCCCTGTACTCCTGCTCATTTCCTTCTGATACACGCCCAACAATGGCTGTGTCATCAGAGAACTTCTGCAGGCGACAGCTGTCGGTGTTGAAGTCTGACGTGTAACAGGGTGAAGAGAAAAGGAGAGTGTGCCGTACCCTGTGGAGACCCCATGCTGCAAATCAGACATGAAGTCATGAAGCCTCACATACTGTGGTCTGTTGGTGAGGTAGCTGATAGTCAAAAAAACATGACCCTCACAATGCTTCCAAAGGTTTATATTGTGGAGAAATTGCTGAAGTCAGGTCAGGTCAGGTCAATGGTGAGGTCAGGAGGGAAGAAAGTCTTCAGGAGCCTGTGATGTCTTATGCTCTATTATTTACTGATGCTTGGACAAGGAGAAGGGGTCCCAACCCCCAATCTGGGAACCATCGCATTAGATGACACTTGCTGGACAGATCAGCTTTTGCACATTTGGATTATTTTTTTAACTAATTGTGTTCATACGAGTTTGATTTTTAGAATTTATACTATAATTGTAATACAGAATATACAATATATTCAGTATATATATAATGTATGTATATATGTGTGTTTATCTTATATACAGTATTACAGGTATCTCATTTATCATATTTTATTAATGTGTGAGAGAAAGAAAGAGGAAACAGAAGTGAAAACATGAACGTGTGAGGAGCTTGCATTGGGAATTGAACCTTTCGCCATCTCACGCTGACCTCCATTCCTCGTACTGTACAGCCCGGCGTTACACAAACGGCCTGTACTCTCTCCAGGAAATCAAACACGTAGTTACACAATCTCTAAGATTTCACCACTGGATTATTCATTCTTTATAATATATCGCACACAAACACAAGGCACCTAAACGCACCGTATACAAATGAGCAACGATGCACAGACTCGCAGCTCCTCGACAGACACAAATAGACACGTGCACAGATGGACACACATGCACACACACACATGCGAATGCAAAACAAACACACACAGGGGTTTGGTGTCCTAGTTTCCATCTGTGGAGAAGCTATTCTCTCTCTCTCTCTCTGGCTCTCTCCTTCACTCACAAACTCATCTCAGGGGGGGTCTTACTGTGGTCATGTGACACGTTGCTGCTGTTGTTGCAGTTTGTGTGTGTGGATAAGAGCAAGCGTGTATCCGCATGTGTGCATCACTGCTCATGTGCATATATTTGATTGTATGTGCGGTTTAGTATGCGCATGCAGTCTATATATATGTCCATCCTTGTGTTTGTGTATGTGTGTGTGTGAGCTTACTGTCAGGCTGCTCTTTGCCTGCCTACTGTTCCCCCTCTTCAACGCTTGTTTCAGCATCATTGTGATCTAATACAGGGATTACTATGGGATTAAGCGAGTCCCATAAAATAACAGCTCACCACTTCAGACCTGCATGACGGTGGACATTTGTCCCGCGCTATCAACGCACTCGAAAGACGCCTCACAAAGGTGAAGCACAGTAACTGCTCCATCAAGGACTGAAATGTGCTTTAGAGAGTACAGTCGTCCCTCGCTATAACGCGGTTCACTTTTCGCAGACTCACTGTTTCGCGGATTTTTTTCAGTGTAATTTTGCATGCTTTTTTTTTTACAGCGTACTGTAAAGTATGAACACGCATTGTGTTCTGCGTCCTAAATTGGCTAAGGGAGAACTGCACATGTGTTCTGCGTCCTGATTAACTAAGGGAGTACTGTACAAAATGTGTGTAAAAAGGTGTATAAAAGTGTGTGGTTAGGGGTTTTACGGCCTTAAAACATGTATAATAATTGTAAAACTTACTTCGCGGATTTCGTTTATTGCGGGTTATTTTTAGAACGTATCCCCCGCGATAAACGAGGGACCACTGTACACCAAAAAACCCAAAACTTCAAACAAAATCATTCCACTCATCAGTTAAATTTTTTCAGCACCTGGACAAATTTTATTCTTTGATCAGATTTATTTTGTATTTTCTTAATCAGAACACCGTGCGTTAATTATCAGCAACATGAATTTTAAAGAGAGACGTCATTTCGGTCTTAAGATAATTAACTAGAAAGGGATGACTTGATTTATGGTAATGTGATGCACGCAGAAGGCCAAATGATAATGTGATGCTTAAAGGATCAAGATTTAGTGGCGTCTAGTGGTGCAGCTGATTGCAGCCCCCTCGTTTCACCCTCTCCTTCCTAGCATGAAGGAGAAGCTACTGTCCAAAAGTCCTTATCTAGAGTCAGCATGCTGCCATAACACACTGACAGTCTAAAGAATGACGTGTGACGTCACCTATAAGTTTATGAAGCTCAAAGTCTTTGGCACTGGCCCCCGCCATCTTGGCTGTCCTGCCTCTTCCAACCCCCCCCAGACTCTTAATTCTTCATAACTTTAAGCCTTAATATAATCTGAACAGGTGAGTTGTATATAAATCCACCCTCAGTACAGTTGTCATGAATGGGGAAATTAGCTATAGAGACCAAAACTGTTTTTTGTACCAGGCTGTAAACATGTTTATTTCTGCTTGTGGAGGGTGACATGTTCTACAGTGGACACTCAAGGAATTACAGTTTTTGACACTTCCGCATTGGCTTCATTTCCCAGCCATGGAGGTTGCCGCTTGGGTTTGACAGAATTTAGATTTTATCACACTGATGTAACCAGTGTTTTCATATTTTAGGGTAGCGATGCAATTTTATCGAAATGTATCATGTTTAGAATTTAAAATATTCAATGGGCTCCGTGAGCAAAACATATTTTGTTTTTAAAAACACACACATACAGAGTTAGATGTCCCAGTACTTACCAGGTCAACTGAATATGAAGCAGCTAAATGGAATTCAGTTATCATTTCTTTTATGAACTCCACCTGTGCTTTTCCTACTGTGATGTCAAAGTACCCACATACAATTTAAAACATTGAATCGATCAGTGGTTCAGTCAGTCAGATCACTTATTAAGTAAAAACATTCTCAAATATGAGGATTTCTTGCTTTATGTTTTTAGGTTGTGGACTTGATCTGGAGATTTTGGGAAACTGTTAGCTGTAGCCATAGTTATGTTAGAAGTGTTCAGGATTGTTCACCGTATTTCAGGTTGAATCTGTTGTTTTCAGTTCTGAGTGAGTTGATTTGGAACATTTACTGCATTCAAGGGTTCTTAGACCTTTTTGACATCAGAAACCGTAAAATTGGAAACTTACAATACTCTTGGTTAAAGATGCACTGAAATTCCTTCATGACTACACGGCAGCTAGTCATCACCGCCTGCATGTGAACGTACCGACGAGTAGACGGCACTGCAGTGTCAATCTGGCAGCCGTCCACCTTGACGGTCTGGCTGCAGAAAATCACAGATTGGTGGATGTTTTTACCAAAGCTATAATGTCCCACTTGAGGCGGTGTTTTTCTTTCTTTGCCGTGTGTGTGTGGTTGTGTATGTGTGTGTGTGTATGTGTGAGCACACGTTTCCCTCTCTCCCCGGTGGTGCTGGGGTGTTTGGCAGGATAAATATAGCTGCGTTGGTGTAAAGCTGTTTTCTCCTCGGCTTTTGTAGCTTTAATCAAAAGCAATCTGGAGGAGGGAGGAATGGAAGGGAGGAAGAGTGGGAGGAGGAGGAGGAGGGAGAGAGGAAGGGTAAGAGGAAGACAGGGGACTGGGGTAGGGGGTGGGGGGTTGTGTTGGCCAATGCCAGAGTGTTTTATTTTAGCTCTCTTTAAAGAGTCATTGGGGAGTGTTCAGGAGTAATGAGAACCCTGGTGGCTGGAGGAGAGGGACTGACTCTAACCTCCCCTCGCTCGCTCTCGCTCTCCATCCTCTCACTGTCTCTTTATTTCCCGCCCAACCTTACTTCCCCTGTCATCCAATCTTCCTCGTTCCCGGCTCTAATGTCAACACAAGACTGTGGCTGTGGCCACATTCACACTGCAAACCCTCACGAATCCTGATATAGCTATTCTCGGATGAAGCCCACATCCCTTATCTGTATGGAGCGACAGCGATGTTGACAAGACGCGTGCACACAGGAACAGTCACATTTGTTTTTATTCGTCATCTCAGTTAGTGCATGTTTAAAGCTGCCAGTGCTGTGTCTCATTGGTTGCTGTTGTCAGAACTGTTGCTTTTCGGTAAGATAAAAATACTGAAAGCATTATGTAAAAAAGTTATGGTAGCACTGATGAAGCTGAGTGTTGACATTAGAGCTGAGCCGGATACACTGTAAACTATAATAAGTTGACTTTACTTAAAAAAATATGCAAAGTCGTTGCCTCAAAAAAAGTAATTTCTGTTGATTTAGATAAATTAGATTACAGTAACTTATTTATTCTGAGTTTGCAGTACTCAAATTAACTTATATAAATTGGATTACAGTAACTCAAATCAGTGGATTTCAGATATCTTTTTTTTGTAGATTTAACTTAATATTCATGAATTATGAAAGCTTAATTCTCTTTAGTTTTACTCATCTATCATATTGAGGTAAAATTTTACTTTAACGTTATGCAATAGACATTAAAACGACACATGCTAATTTAATTAACAACAACAACAAAAACATATTACCTAATGGTAATGAGCCCCAAAAACACAATCAATGGTGACTTACTTAGTGCAATTACAATTTATTTTAAATGCTCAACAATGCATTCATGGCTCTGGAACATGTTTACAGAGCCATGGTTGACAAAAGAGTAAAAATATTTACTTACCAAATAGGTGAAAATTATCCAGTCGTAGCCTACACAGCAAAACTTTTAACAAGGACTTGCCCGAACTTGTGAACTGAAAAGAGCGTGCAATTCGGCGCCAAGGTTTGCGTGAGCCAGGTCTGCGCATGTCTGAAAGAACGCCCAAAGGACCCTGGGACATTAAATTATTTTTTCTAATTTAACTGAAGTGGAGTAAATTAAGTTAAACATGTTCTCCAACCCAAAATTACTAGTTACTTATTTAGGATTAGTCTTCATAACAGGTTGATAGTTTCTGAGTTTGGTTCACTAATCATTTCTAATTAATTTGAATGTTAGCATTTAAAGTGTACTCGGCTGAAACGAGCACGGCACTTTTGCGGAGTACGAGTATTATACGAGTAATACGAGTCAATGTCTGTGCTGGGATTGAATGAAAATCCTCATTGGGTAGCTGACTGTGTGCGCTAGTCACAGCGTCCCTCCCCTACACATACAGATGTATTGTGTTGCTGTGTCCCTTTGCTCACTCACACAGAACAGCTCTCTGTCTCTCTAGGTTTGTACTTACTTAACCAGTAGAGTTCAGGTAATCGTGGGTTTGTTCAAACGTAGAATGCGACTCGCGTTGCGTCTCTGCCTGTCGGACACACACACACACATACACACTCTCTCTCTCTCACCCTCTCTCTGCCAGTCGTCAGATTTTTCTTTTTAAACCGTCAGCTGGCTCTAAGCCTTTTTTTTTACTTCGTACTAGTGGTATAAATAATATTACAAATTAAGCTACACACACACACACACACACACACACACACACACACAAACTCTCTCTCTCTCTCTCTATCTCTCTCACTCTTACTCACATACACACGCACCTGGTGTAGAAATAAAATAAATAAATAAAAAAGAACCATAAAATTAAAAAAAAATAAATTATCAACAACACACTGTGTTGTATTCATTGTTGCAAAACTTTTTCTGTAAATACTTCATTTGCTATCGTGATCAAAACCATTGATCTGAAGCTCGATGCTGTCCTGTAAATAGTTTTCTAATCAGCAATAAATATAACAATTTCTGATCAACCCATATCAATTGCACCCCCCCCATTTCAAGACAACCAGTTCTGGGTTAAATCCTGACCACTTTTGGGTTAGCCCCCGCCCACTCAGAGTACGGATACGGATACAGATAATTCATATGGTCAACAGATACAGATACAGATAATGCTGTACTCGCTCATCCCTAGTTAACATGTTTGTAAGATTAGAAAAACAGAGCTTCTAACATTGTTCTTTTTCTAAATATAATGAAGTTTACAGTGTTAGGAGATCATATTGCACTCTGTGTATCAGCTTGTTGTATCACTTTAACAAAGCCGTATGATGCTTACACAAAGCAAACACTTCAACCTATAATTAAAAAAAAAAATGTTATAATGTGCAGCACTGTACTGTTGTACTGTTTGTACTGTGTACTGTACAATGTACTGTTTATTATTTAACTATTGAAAACTATTAACGAGTACAGTCACTTGCTTAGCCAGATCTTGTTTATAGCAAGCAGCAACCTCAACTGGGAAATGAAGCCAATGCAGAAAAGTGTGAAAGTGTGAAAAACTGTAATTCCCAGAGTGTCCACTTGAGGCTGGCTACAGAACATTTAAACCTCCATAAGCGCACATGTTCAAATGTCCAACTTCACAGCAGAAATAATACATGTTTACAACTGTACTGATGGTGAATTTTTATAGAACTCACTTGTTCAAATAGTATTAAGGCTTAAAGTTATGCAGAATTAACAGCGTGGGCGTGGAAGAGGCAGGACAGCCAAGATAAGGACTTTTGGACTGTAGTTTTTCCTTCATTCTAGGAAGGAGAGGGTGTAACGAGGGGGCTGCAATCAACAGCTGCACTACTTTTTTTAAGTAAGCTATCAGAAATGTAATTTTTATATCTGTTTGCGGTACGATAAGCATCTCAGAAAGCTTCACGGCATGACTGTATTACACAATTATTATCATCATCAGTTCCAATCACCCTTTAAGGAATGAAAGCACAAGGGTTTTGTTTTTTTGGTTGTGCAAACACATTAGTATAATTTCACAAACTATTCTCAAAAGTTGCAATGTTACACAGCATTGTTCCCAAATAATTCCAGACAATTACTTCTTCTTTGGTCTTTGTATTTCTGCAGGAACAAAATCTGAAATGATACATACACGACAAGAGACAGAAACATACTGATACATACATACATACATACATACATACATACATACATACATAGTGTTTGTAAAATTTGTCATCACTGTCAAAATGTTTTGACATCACATACTGTATGTGTTACATCCCAAAATGAAGAAATGGACATGTATGTTTGTATGCTTCCTCATAAAAACTAAAGGCATGCAGTGTGAACAGAGCAGATCAAGACTGGAGACATGTTCACACACTGACTTCAAATTGTCAGGGGAAGAAATCTGAATTTGGTCACTCTCAGTTCTAGTGTATAGTGGGTGTCCATATGTGTGATGAGAGATATTATTTCATCAGCGAGCTGAATCTTTTTCATTATCCGGTTGGCTTTGTGTGCTTCATCTGGAGGCCAGAAGCAGTGGAAGCCAAGCTGCTCCCTGGTATAACAGCCATGATGGTGATCTTAAAAAGCTTCCATAAAAGCATTTTTTTCTGGACCACTCACTGGCAGGAGTACAGTGCTTTAGGAAGTGCATTGTTCTATTTCCTGTTTGACAGAAGCCGATCCTCCGATTAGTGGTTGGCAAAGTAGTGTAGTTGGTTGAGATGGTTTGTAGCAAAGAGTAGCTTCCTCCTGATGGACACGTTAATGTGGCATTATGTCAGCTGCATTAAATACCTCAGAATGTGATGTCATGCTAATATAAAAGTTTTGCCATTTAGCTATGATCATAACCTCTACCCATGCTCCTTTGTGTCCTAGGTGATCTGGGTGTGTAATAACTGCCGCAAGCAGCAGGAGATCCTGACCAAGCCAGGCGAGTGGTTTACTGGTCCGGCTGGGAGACCCGCTGGCCTCGGTTCAGCCGTCAGCGAGCCATCTGTGTGCCAAACGCCCGGTGACAAGAAGCTCCGGTCCCGCTCCCAAGCACCCCCAGGCTCCACCACCACAATCCAAGACCCTAACCGACCCAGCGCACCCGGGACCACACCTGGAACCGATGCTCGGTCACGTAGCGAACCACCACGAGACACGTAAGCTGAAACAATTTTGATACAGAAGCCTCGTCACTAACATGCCACATTTGAATCTGTTGTTATCCCAGCAAAACAAAGCCAACATCATTGAAAACCTTTTCATGCCTGTTGCATCAAGATTTGTTGTTTTAGTCACTAGTATGGGTCAAGCTGCAAAAAAACACGAGACACTACAAATCCCACAATGCAACTTAGTAGTGTAATTTTCTAGACCTTCCCTGTTTGGTCAGTGCTCGTGTGTTTCCAAACTAAAAAAAATTTAGTTTAAGATCACCCAAATGACATCACTGTGACGTCATCAGGGTTATTAGCCTTTAGGCCACTGTTTTCACAGGCACGGCAGGACTAACCATGACCATTAAAGTGATCTTGATGTGTGAAAATGGTGGAGTGCCCCTTTAAACTGCATTCTCTCAGCCATCAGAAAGAAAGCAGCCCTTGTAGAAGATATTAATATTTGTCTTCTTTTATACAGTGGTGCATTATGTCTCTTAAGCAAGCCGTGTGACTCGTTGTTTCCTATTTATGCCTCCCTAAGTGTAGTGGAAGAACACGGTCGGTTCCAAAACACTGGGTAGTAGAATGTGTTTTCACTCGTGACTCTGTTAGTGGAAACTTATGTTAACAATGAAATGGTACCAGACGCAAAATCAGGTATGAGAAAACTGTTGTAAGGGAAGTAAAAGCTAAAAGTCAAATGTCACATAACATTTACTCTATTTACATTACACTTCTGGATTTCACAGGGTCAATAAAACACAGTTCAAATCTGTGTTTGGATGTAATGTTATGTTCGAGATTCATGTAGAGGATAGGGCTGGTAACATTCCCCAGAAATTGAATTCGAATATTCGTCTTAAAAAATGGTCCGAATATCGAATATATTCGAATATTCTTAATTAATTAATTAATTAATTAATTATTTTCCCCCCGCAGAGAATAGGACTTGTAACAGTATTGTAACAGTACCCCGTTATATCCAACAGAGGGCGTTGCACTGCCAAATGTCAAGAAAAACGACCAGTGGTAGTCAAACGCTGATTTATTTTCGGTCTTCAAACTAAATCCAAGCGTCATGTTCAACATGTTACATTTAGTGTAACTTCAGTGCAATTTATGCAAAACTGTACTGCTCATCGGGATCACTGGTGTGTAGCCTGCTCTTCATTGAGGTGGGGAGCGGGATGGGGTGCTTCCTTGTTGTGTCACGTGACTGCAGATAGCTAGCCTACAGGTCAGTAAGGGACGCACCATGGGACACAACGGAGGAGAATCAATGCGCGCGCTGCCCTGAGCAAATAGTAAATATTCGAATATTCATTTTTACGTTCGAATATACATATTTTTAGTCATCCTCTACTAGGACTGGTAAACTAATATTCGAATTTCGAATATTATTCGAATATTAGTTTACCAGTCCTAGTAGAGGATGACTTAGTGAACTGATACAAACTTGAACTGCAGTCATATTGATAATCAATTTCTCATTGATTGGGGTTTTCAGTGAGAAATTGGGGTTTTGAGCAAAATGTATTGTCAGGTTGAGCCATTTTTTTTTGTATAGCACACTAATCAGAATTTGCCACGACACCCTCTGTCCATAGAACATCGTTTCGGATAAGAAATTGCTTGCCAAGACAAACTCTTTAAAGAAATGGAAGGAGCCTCAGGAAGAGCAACAGAAGAGGGATTCCTCTGCTAGATGGACAGACAGAATACAGACAGAATGGATCAACAAAAGATCATAATATATATATATATTGTATATAGATTTAGAAGAATTGTCCATTGCTTTGGTTTATAATCGAATACCTGCAAAACTGTTAGTAACACTAAGCTAAGATTGTGGTCACGTTACCTGCTAAGTATTTTAACATTGCCATTATTATCATGCTGACATTAGCATTTAGCTTAAAGCGCTGCTGTACAGCCAAACAGGGCTGACAACCTGGCTGCTGACCAAGCAGCAACCTCTCTGACTGTAAAGTGAAGCCAGTGCAGAAGTACCAAAAAATGTTCCTTCAAGAAAAGGTCCTTACTGCAGCTAGCAAAGACTGTACTAGTCTGTACTAGAGTATAACCAAGTGTAGTAATGGGAGAGTCTAACTGTCTAATTTCACATTTCAGAAATATATCGTTCAAAGTTTTCAGCAACTATTTTTCAAGAGAAATCTCAGAATTTACTTTACAATGACTTTAAACTAACTCGAGTAACGCAGACCTTAAAAAGGTCTCTGTTTGTGTGTGAGCTTAATCTTATAGAACAGTCCTCCAGCCGTGTAAATACAGTATCCATTGATGTAAGTGCCTGAAATCAAATACCTCGTCTGACAACAACTCTCACTGATTCTTTTCTTTCTCTCACTGTCTCATATTGATTTCTCCCCAGGAGAAATGGAAGAGGAGGCGGAGGAGCTGGTCGTGGAGAACGTCGGCAAGGTCAGCCCAGACTACAGACCCAGGTCTCTATGGACCGGGACCTCCGGGGGGAGTCCAGGGAGCGCAGGGAAAGCCGGCGGCTGACAAAGGGACGCTCTCTGGAGCATGATCCTGTAGGAGGTGGTGGTGGTGTAAGACGGACAGAAGAGGGGGGCTACCACCACATGGACCACAGCGGTGCCCCTCCTCGCCAAGCAGGGCCGGTCCCTCCTGGAGGCCGGGGCCACCCTGTGCCCGCGCAGGGTCGTGGTATGGGCGTAGCAGGGGAGGTTGGGGATGGCGTGCGGCCTGGTCAGAGGACGGTGGGTGGGGTTGGCGGGCCGCATGAACACACCCTTGCTCAGCAAGTTCCTCCCCCTGAACTCAGAGAACCTCCCAGTTCAGGCCCTGGCTCCGCCCCTGGCCAGGGACCCGTGGTGAGACGGACTAAACGGGAGAAGGCTGAGAGCATGCTCCGCAATGATTCACTAAGTTCTGACCAATCAGAATCTCTGCGCCCACCGCCACCGAGGCCCTACAAGTCGAAACGAGGGCTGGGGGCCGGAGGGAAGAGGCAGACCAGCGTCAGCAGTTCAGAAGAGGAGGGAGGGACCACGCCTGAGTACAGCAGCTGTGAGGATGCTGAGATCGAAAGCGTCAGCGAGAGAGGTGAGAGACGATATCAATCATCACATTTAGGTCATGAAAAAAATGCTAGTTGATAGGACTCACTTCCTTAATATGCTAATGCCAAGGAGGTACTCTTAGCTACATATAGCTACATATATATATATATATATATATATTATATATATATATATATATATATATATATGTAGTATGTGATTTAAAGGTCCAGTGTGTAACATTCAAGGGGGTCTATTGAGAACCTACGTACAGTATGGAGTGGGTCCTCTTGTGTTTCTACAGTAGCCCAGAACGGACAAACCAAAAACTGGCTCTACATAGGACCTTTTGCATTTGTCACGACTTTTTAAAACCACTGTAATTTCCTTCATACTGGAAATGAGAGAGTGAGGCGAGGGGCATTCAGTTGGTTGCATTTTTCAACTTCACCACTGGATGCCACACTGGACCTTTAATTCAGTACAAAAAAATCAACGTAATTTATTTTCTTGTATTTTCTCTGAGCTTTTTGAGCATACTTCATGTCATCTGTTGTCCCACGTGAATACACGACAGACCTCAGACCTACCTAAAATGAGAAGGTAGCTCTTCTTTCATAGAGGAGGAAGTAAACAAACTATAGTGAGATCTGTTTGCTGCATGTACCGATGGACCATTCACATCCTCCTGATGAGTCACTAAATCCACCACACACTGCATAGGAACAAACTGCACAATATAATATTATCTCAGTAATAAATCTCAGTATATTATAATCAAGAAGAGGAGATGGCACCTGGAGAAAATGGCAAGCAGGAAGGAAAAGGGACAGAAATAAACATGTCAGGGTCAACTGTCAGAGAAACAGTCAGAAATGGCAACCAAACAGCTACAGTACAATCACGAGAAGTTATTGAGAAGGTTAATGCACAGTCTCACAGAATGCATTGCCATCTTCACATTATATAACTTGCCTTTGATTGTCCACAAGTGGGCTGCCTGTGGGACACCATGTTAACTGTTGTCTTGATTTTATTGCAATCCTCAAGGCACCCAGGAACACAGTGTCTCCAGCCATTTGCAGCTCTCTGTTGTGCAGTAATCATGTTCATTTAAAGGAACAACGCAATTTATTTCACACACTTACATTGTGTATGTGTTTAAATGTGCAGTGTACGAACACTTTGAACGCTCTATCATGAGACGTGAATGCTGCTTCATTCAGACTTTGTGAATCAGTCTCCTCTTTAGCTCAGGGTTCAGAGCTCTTATGTAACTATCTGCAAAAGCACTTTCATGTTCCCTTTATATATCCTGTCCATGAAATCTTTCTTACACACCAAACATTATCATCTCTAAACACTCCGAGTGATGTCTGAAACACAGTCTCACTTTTGTGGGCCAGAGCCGACTGCCTGATAACACGTGTGTGTGTGTGTGTGTGTGTGTGAATGTTTTCCCGTGTGTCATATTGTATTGTTTTCTGCTTGGCCCTGAGGTGAGACAGTCCCACACTGTGTGTACATATGTGTGTCCGTGTTAGTGTATCCGGGATGGGGCAGTTTGACCCCACTTGATCCTAGTGTTGACACCGTGTGGCCTCACATAGCCAAGTATGTCCCCAAGCCTGAGAACACACTGCTGTTTACACTCTAACCTTGTCATGTCCAGGCTGGGTTATGTCACTTTAAGATGAAGCATAACATGGCACACAGGCTCACTGCTATGTATCTAACTGTTTTAGAAAAATAAAAAAAGCTAATGATAAATTGGCCAATGGGTTTACTACCCGAGGGGGAGGGATGTTCTGCTATTCTTGAATTGCAGGCGAGGTAGCAGTAACCAGTCCTGTCCTGCTATAGGCTTGCTACATGCACTAAAAAAAACACAAAGGAAAGATATAATATGATGTCTGCAATTCAAAATTAATCACATTATGTCCTCTTAAGAGGATGGTAACTAAAATGTGACTATTTTTGAACTTAAAGTGAAAAGTTTCCTCCCGTGTCCCAGAAATGTAGAAAACAGTGACTCCTCTAGAAGTTTATATTGCACAACTAAATTATGTCTTATGTATTATTTTTTCATGCGTTTTCATTTTTTTCACAGCTTTCTGAGAGGTGGCCTCAAGGTCCACTCACTCACATCTTTTTCCGTGGTTTTCAGCCACATCTCAAAGTCTGTAGTGTGCACAGGGCAGGGAGTCATTGAAACATAGACTGAGATAAAGTTGAAAGCTGTTGATAAGTAAACTTAAGTCGAGCTTTTTAGTTTAGATTATTTTTATGTAACACTAGTCTACTGAATCCAAGGTTAATAATGAACTTAGTATTAAATATGAATTGAATGGATGATGGTTAAAAAAAAACTGCCCAATCAAGTTTTAATTTCTGAAACTTCATCAGTTCTTCTTGAATGTAAAGACATACTGCCCATCATTACAGAAGATTATTAAATTAAGTGTCAACCTTATATGTGAAATCAACAGTCCTTATATCCTATTACTGTAATATTAGAAAAGGTTATACTATATTTATTATGGTAAAATTCTGGCAAACAGTTTTTCTTCTTCTTTTTTTATTATTATATTTATTTTTTTTACAGTGTGTTGCCCATAACCTTTAATCTTTCTCTCCACCTTCCTGTCACTCTTCAGCTGTCACTTTCAAATAAAGGTTCAAAAGCCCAAAAAATAATCTTGAGAAATGCCATACATGCCTGAATTATGTCCATCCTGAGACTTAACGGGAATGACCTCCCGTTATGCATTCGACAAGCCCCTTCACTGTCCATTTTTAAAACACGTCTTAAGACCCATTTTTATTCCTTGGCTTTTAACCCAGCATGAGACTCTGTTTCTGTTTTTGCTTTAATATTATTTGAACATTGTTTTATCGTTTATTATTGTTTTTATATTGTTCTTTGTTTTATATGTCTTATTTCATGTTCTATTTTATGTACAGCACTTTGTGTCAGCTGCAGCTGTTTTTAAAGGGCTTTATAAATAAAGTTGAGTTGAGTTGAGTTGAGTAACTTGAACTTAACTTTTTGTCAGTATGGTCGGGCCCCACTCTTAGCTTAATGTTCTGGATTAAACCGGGTTATGCATTGCCAATGCTGACAGGATGTAAGCAAGTGACATTTTTCACCATTAAGTGTTGTTATTGTAACCAATATATGTAAACACAGTGAGGAATGTGCATCCTTAATACACCAACATCTAACGGGCCCTGGATATGTGTTATAGTTACAAACTGAAGCAGTTCTATGAAACTATGAGCATGCTCAAGTGAGCAGAAATGATTTTTCTAAAAATAGAAGTGTTGTTTAGCTTTTGATGATCACTCACTCCTACATAGTTCACTCTTTTATTTACCGTTACATGTCGGTCCGTGTCTTTTTACAGTAGTCAGTTTCACCTCATGACAATGACAGTATTTACCAAACACACCGTAGCTGACTGTAGCCATACTCGTGCTACATTAAAGCTACACTTTCACCGGAAGGTGACATGGATGGAGTGTGTGTGGTGCCCCAACGAGAACGATGAGGACCATGCAGTGCCAACCCGGACTCAGACTGGGCTCTGCGACATTGATCAAGTGGAGATTTAGGATGAGAGTGTTCTGTCAGGCCAGGTTTTAAACACACCAGCATGGCTGCGAGACGCCGCTTCCTTTTTTAGCTTGAGACTGAGACCAGGTCAGCTCACAGATGTGGCTGCTGGCAGCCAAGAAGTGTCCGGGCATGTAAATCATCGTAAGATCAGTGGAGGGGGGAAAAAAAACAAAACATACACACACTAAAATGTGTAGTCAGTCACAGCACAGTACATCCTATTATGATCTGCGCAAGTATCGTACTAACATCCCACAGTCTGTCAATATTTTCTGGTCATAAGCTTTTTTTGAACCCCAAACTTCTCCAGCGATTAGAAAATATGTAAAAAAATAAAAATTACATTTTAGAACATTTATTTTAGAAAGTAAAAGTTATACAATTATTTTATTTTACATGCTGAGAATTGCTCCTTCAGCCCCTAATTACTCTGACTATGCCCAGCACATAACCATTTTGCAACGATACAGTATTGGAGGTAGATATATACCCCTAGAATTTGTGTTTTTTGTTCTTGACTCCACAGTTACCAAAAGCAGCCTCCTCATTTCTAGCTGATGACTGTTGATTTTGTTGGTGCTGCTACCAGATTTTAGCAGCTTGAGCAGCTTACTAACAGCCAGTCCAGCTACATCTCTGTCTCCAGATGCCTTTTTAATGCTTCCAGCAGAGTTGTTATGAAAGAAGAACCTTGTAAAAGTGTCTTAAATATATATAGCATAAACTGATAGTCCATTTAAAATACGTGAATATGAACAGACAGTTCATTTCAGTGTAGAATTACACTGACCAATGTAGTCAGCCTTGGAAGTTACATGGTTAATACTCTTGGTAGTAAGCTAGAAACACTATTTTATTTCTTAAACTTTTGCTTTTATGTTTTTAGTTTGATGGTGATAGCTTCTGCATTCATTCTGACTTTTATATTCTGTTGTCAGGAACATTAAAGATGACTCTAATAGATTACTAAATTATCATAATACTATTGATATCTGCACAGCATATGACCTTATGGCTTCCCGATCCCATGGTGACTTTGATAATTTTTCTTCTAAGTCTACAAACACAAGAACACACACTCACCCATGTGGCCCACCCACTGCACGAAACTACGTTCATGCTCGAGTTATGAAACCGAGAACTCAGTTGTCTGTCATCAGAGTGTTTGCTTTAAGATTACATAATGTCACTATAAGTTGTCACAAGTCATTAACCTCATAGCCTCCTGGCTCATAGGAACGCTTGGCTCTGTTTTACTCTGTGTCATAACAGTGTCGTCCAGGTCCTCCACACATTTCGACACCCCGGCCCATGTGTACAGAGGAGGCTGTGTTTTTGGACTAAAGCAGGAGATGAGCAGGGGCTGAACCGCTGGAAATATTTAGTGCAATTCTCCAACATATCCAGCTGGATAGGATTAAAAATGCACCTGTTCATGTTGAGTGGTTTTAAAAGACAGTTGATACTGAAAGAAATCAATGAAGAAAACAGTATCATCTTTCAACTGTATCCCACTGTCTCCATTAGCAATTAGAAAACAGCAATCATAGTTGAGAAAATAAAGATATTTCTGATGTTTAAGAGCTCCTTTCTATTGAAAGGCAGCCGTCCACGTTGTAGGCATTCCCAGCTCTTCAATCAGGCTCTATCCACTGGTGAAGACTGCATGATATAGTTGAAAGTCCTGGAAAAAGTTAGTTGTTTTGTCAAATTATTAAGGTCAAGAGTGAACTTTCATGCTTATTTAGAAATCATTTACTCAGTTCAGTGGCATAAACCTTCGAAGTCAGATCATAGAACTGTAGAATTTATAGACTGATCATGTGTTATGGGGAGTCCGGCCAATCAGACACAAGGAGTAAAACGAATTGTGAGATTGAATATGATTGGCAGAGGTATCGGTAAATGTAATAACAAAGTAAAATTTAAAAGGTTTTTTACAGGATTTGTGAATGTTATTTTTTATTGATAAATTTGATTATTCTTTATTTTGTAAACTTATTTTTGTTTTTTACTTTTAAACTTTTCAAGCTTTGTGAGATTAATAAATTCATGAATTTATTATTCCTTTGGTACAATAGAATTGGAAGTATAAGTATAGTAATATATATATATATATATATATATATATATATAGTCACTTATACTTCCCGCTTTTAGCTTATATATATTTCCACTTATATATAAAATACAAAGAAAAATGTGCATTATTTAAATTGTTTTTTGGTAATATTGCTTCATAGTGACCATCAAGTTTTTATTTAGCTTCACAGCGCTGCATAAATCCACAACATCAAATCTGTAAAATATCTGGGAGGGATTTGAAGCATTTTAAAGGGCTTAGCTGTCCTTTTGGTATCATTGCTGCCTCTGCGGACTACTTTGAGGTTGAGTCCTGCCACTGTGGTGATACATTTCTAATTCTAGCCCAGGCCTGAATATTCAATAAACGTAACGCTCTCCACTGTAAACAAATACCTTGTGAAGAGCCCCCAAATTTGGCCGAGCTGTGTATGAGAGGACTCAGGTTGGTATGTGCTGTGTATACAGTTTCTTCTGTATGGGCGGGTGGATGTGTGTGTGTGTGTGTGTGTGTGTGTGTGTGTGAATGTATCATGGGGATATGAAGGAGGTCACCGTCTCTGCTTCATCTACAGTATCTGAGCCGGTCTCTTTTCTCTTGCAGGAGACTGGGAGTGCTACCCACATGACCCCACTGTATGGCATGTAAGTCAGGTTTTATTATCTAATATTTTTCATGTTCAGCGTTTTCAACTCGGCATTGTCCTTTTCAAAGTAGATGATAGTCAACACTTGTGTGTATGTACTTTATGTACTGTAAGTATAATTGCCTTCGGTGCTTTTCAATCAGTGTGTCCCGTACTTCAACGTACTTTAAACTGTTGATGTCTTTCTGCATGTTTCTTTGACTGTAGTGATTGGGAGCTATCGCTGTTTGTATTGGTGTTAACCACCAGAATCCACCAACGTAAAACACAAGACTTCTCATGTGCCAGACAACCTTTTACACAAAATAACTACCAGATCCTCTGTGTTAACACCAGCAAACGTAATGGCTTTTATGAACTTCATGTGACCGTTGTCTTAAATCACTTGGTGATCGTGGGTAGCAAAGTTTAGCTATTTTATCCCTGTTGCAACCTATGATGCGGCGTGTTCCTATTGAAATCAGATGAGGGAAATGGCATCATATTGAGATGTAAATGAACCCACATTGCTCCAAGTTTTCACTCATCCACACCAGCTTAACAATGCTTGACAGCATTTAGAAGCTTTATTAACGAAATTGAAATGCAGTGCACCTTCGACCCAAATACATAATTAACAACTATTTTAAGGGAGATTTAGACACGAAACGTCTATATTTTATCAGATGTGAAACATCCTAGATGTCATAGTTCACTGCCGCCAAATAATCAAAATATAAAAGAGCTTTCTAAGAGCTTTCTGTTAATATTCCTCCAGTAGAAGCTGTGTCTGTGTTCAACTTCCAACTACAAGTTGCGTACACGTCTCCTGAGTGTGCATGTGTACGTGTCTCATGCTGTCACCTCTTGCAGCATCCTGTAACCTGGCAACCGTCCAAGGAGGGAGACCATCTAATTGGACGAATCACCCTCAGCAAGAGAAGCGCCGCCATGCCTAAAGAAGCCGGAGCTCTGCTGGGGTTAAAGGTCAGAGAGGACACACACACACACACACACACACATACACACAGAGAATGTTGCTTGTTCATGGGGTTCAGTCACTATCTTCAAAATGACGCTGTGATATGACACTAATGTCTCTCCCCCTCTGTCTCTCTCTCTCTCTGCAGGTGGTGGGAGGCAGAATAACAGAGTCAGGGAGATTAGGTGCCTTCATCACTAAAGTCAAGAAGGGAAGCCTGGCTGATGTGGTGGGACATCTCAGAGCAGGTAGTCTAAACCACATGTGTGACACTATTTGCAAGACTGGAAAAGTCATTATGATGCAAACATAAGAGCTTATTTATCATCAGCAGAGGCAGCTTTGTTGCCTGATTCTGTAATTTATTATTGAATTTGTCTCATCTAAAATATAAGGCTGGCATTATATTATATTTTTGTAATTGACACCAAATTTGATATGAATATGAACAACAAAGAATATAACTAGTGTGTGTGTGTGTGTGTTTAGGGGCAGCTGGGACATGAACAGTGTATGAAATAACTGCTTGTATGTGTAAGGGGTTCTTGTATTGATGAACCCATTGAGGTAATTGTTACTCAAGGGATGTTTTAGAGTCTTTCAGCTCGTTGTTTTGGTTTTACGGATCGCAACTTTACTGTTTTGGTTCTCTCTCATTTGCATCAATTCCGACTAAAAACTGTTTCCAGGTACAGTAACATGAGTTTACTATTACAGCTAACTGCAGACAGAGATAGCTAGCAACCCGCTGCTTTACATAAAACATTTTGTTTTTGAAGATGTTTCCATCAGGAGTCAATTGAATTGAAAAACAGAAATGCAGTACAATGAATATATTAACGTTTTTTTTAATTTAAACATTTTAATTTTTTCTTCACAGACTTTCTTCACAGAAATAATTAGTCTTACCCCTAAAATACACTGCATGCAGAACGACTCCACCACGGCGACATAGCCGATACAATTCAGTTTTAGTCAACACGCCGCTTCCTTTTTTAGCTTGAGACTGAGACCAGGTCAGCTCACAGATGTGGCTGCTGGCAGCCGAGAAGTGTCCGGGCATGTAAATCATCGTAAGATCAGTGCAGGGGGAAAAAAAACAAAACATACACACAGTCACAGCACAGTACATCCTATTATGATCTGCGCAAGTATCGTCCTAACATCCCACAGTCTGTCAATATTTTCTGGTCATAAGCTTTTTTTTGAACCCCAAACTTCTCCAGCGATTAGAAAATATGTAAAAAAAATAAAAATTAAAAATTCAATTTTAGAACATTTATTTTAGAAAGTAAAAATTATACAATTATTTTATTTTACATGCTGAGAATTGCTCCTTCAGCCCCTAATTACTCTGACTATGCCCAGCACATAACCATTTTGCAACGATACAGTATTGGAGGTAGATATATACCCCTAGAATTTGTGTTTTTTGTTCTTGACTCCACAGTTACCAAAAGCAGCCTCCTCATTTCTAGCTGATGACTCCACCATGGCGACATAGCCGATACGTTTCAGTTTTAGTCAATGTGTCAGCTCACACAGTCTTCAGTTCCGCTGTGTCACGGCTCCAGAACGACTGCCGCGACCTCCGCAACACATACGCAGAGCTTCTATTTTTCACCGACGCTGGAACATGGCGCATAAATTCAGCACAGAGCAGACTGTGCGGGGAAGGAAATCGGCTACAAAATACAAAATAAAACCCTGGTTTATTTTAGAATAAATTACTCCGTGTTCACCGCGGATCGAGTTTCATTACAAGAACACGTCATAATGGGTGGGGCTGACCTGAAGTCAACAGGTCAGAGATTTTCACATGTTTTTTCACCCTGCCGACACCATGGATGAGGAGAAGTTGATTCTGGAGGTCCAAAATCAAGCTATGATTTATGACACCTCACAACCTTTTTATCACCAGCAAAAAAGATGCGGCATGGAATCCCATTGCAGAAGTCAAAGAGACTACAGCTGGCAATATCACGCAATTATGTATGAATGCGCGAGATCTCGTGCGTTCTCGCGACGCTCGAAGGCCAGCGGAGCCGCACCAGTGCGCATCACAAACGGATTATGTGTGAGTTGGCGGAAAAAGTGCAACTTACATCTTAAACAGCAAAACACATGACAAATATCTCCTTTCTTTAGAGACAATCTCACAGTAAACTGCTGTTAACTGGTGTGATGTGCAGTTTTCGCTCACGAGGGGGCGTAACCAGGGCTCTAAATTAACTTTTTTGATCACCAGCCAATGTGGCTGGTAAGTTTTGTACACTAAAATACAATAAAATAAAAACATTAAAACTTGCGAGCAGCACGCGTCAATTTGTTGGCGGACGGCGGAGTACGCTGTCGTTCCGGAGCCGTTCCGCATGCAGTGTATTTTCGGTGTTAGGGACAGATCTTTTTTTGTTCTTGCATACACCATATTTAGAACTAATGATCTAAAAAAGACGAGGATCACACCTTCTGATATTCATAGGTTATATTTGTGGTGTCATTGTGGATGGACATAAATAATAAACCCGAATTTATCTGCGAAATGAATTTAAACAGAAGCAAAATGAATCTAATCTGATGGGATTTTGAGTAGTTTGTGTTATTGTTTTTATATTAACTAAACTGTCATGTTGTATGTGTACAGATAGCTCATACTGTATGGTTCAAAACAAACATGAATGGGAAACATTATATTGACATTTTACACCGTCTCAATTGAAAGGTCCATTGTAGACATAAACTTAAAACGAAATTAAAATAAGTGGAGAACTAAGCACTGTAAGAGATTATTTTCTGACATACAGGTATGAACATAAACTGCAGTGATTGTGATTGTGATTGTGAGTGAAAGTGTCACAGCTCAGCTGTTAGCCTATGAGAAAACCTGATCTGTAGACACACAGATATATTTAACTCTAAATAACATTTTTTTTTAGATATTAGGCAAACTGGAGGAAATGTTTTGAATACGATATACTGTATAAATCATAACACAATCATAATGTCAGAACACTTTACATATAGAGTGAGAACACCTGAAGACACACAGATATACTGCATCTAAGTAACATTTATTTCGATCATAGGAGGAACCGGAGCAACCCGGAGAAACCCTGTCATTCTATGACATTCTAAACTACATTTTTTTAGATTCTAGGTAAAACAGTTGCAAGTAAACTGTAGAATCATAGGCGAACCGGAGCAACCCGGAGAAACCCTGTCATTCTATGACATTCTAAACTACATTTTTTAGATTCTAGGTAAAACAGTTGCAAGTAAACTGTAGAATCATAGGCGAACCGGAGCAACCCGGAGAAACCCTGTCATTCTATGACATTCTAAACTACATTTTTTTAGATTCTAGGTAATCCAGTTTTAAGTAAACCGTAGAATCGTAGGCGAACCGGAGCAACCCGGAGAAAACCTTTATAAAGAAAATATTTACATGACAGATGACAGATATATGTCATTCTAAACTAAAAATTTTTTAGATTCTAGGTAATCCAGTTTTAAGTAAACCATAGAATCGTAGGCGAACCGGAGCAACCCGGAGAAAACCTTTATAAAGAAAATATTTACATGACAGATGACAGATATATGTCATTCTAAACTACATTTTTTTTAGATTCTAGGTAATAAGAATAATAGAATCATAGGTAAACCGGAGCAACCCGGAGAAAACCCAAGTTAAACTATTTACATGGAGTAGGTCTAAACCAAAATTACCACCATGAGCAAGCACTTGGCGACAATGGTGAGGAAAAACTTCCTTTTAGGAGGCAGAAACCTCAGGCAGAACCAGGCTCATGGTGGACGGTCATCTGCCGTGACCGGTTTGGTTTAGACGGAGAGGGAGTTAGGGAGGTTGAGGAGGGGGGGGGGGGTTGACAACTGGCTGTCTGTTCCAGCTGAAGTAGTTTTGGACAGTGTTCTTTATTCTGCTAAAGAAACTCCACACTGCCTGTCCATATCCACCGTTGTCAACTAGCTGGTCCTCCAACATATTCTCGATGTTTTCGGTCTCCTCTGTGTTCTCGGTGCTGACCTCCAGGTCAGCTGGTCCATCGTCCATTGTAGTGACAGGGTCTGCTGAGGAACTTGATGTGATGCAGAAGAATGGGTGATGCAGCACCTCCAGAGGTTTTATACGTGCATCTGGGTCAAGGTGCAACATCCTCTTTATGAGATCCACCAGCAGTCCCTGATGAGTCCTCTCTCTTTCCTCCGCCATGACATGGACAAGGGCATCCAGGTTGTCGAGCCTGAATGCCCTTGTCTCCTCGGCATAGAACCCTGTTTGTTCAGCAAAGTCCTCAGGGGATTTAAATGTCCAATGCTGTTGGCCATTTGTCTGGTCTCTATCAAAATAGTAACCAGTCCCCAATCCACGGTCCAGTACGTTGTCTGATGGCTGTCCTTGCGTTTCAAAAATGAAACGCAACACATCATAGTCTGTGTTACCAGGGTACAGGGGGCACCCTGTGGACAGCTCTGCAGCTGTGATGCCCAGAGACCACATATCTATGGCATCGTTAAAGGGGAGGTGAAGCGTGACCTCCGGTGCCCTGTACCAGAGGGTTTGTACGCATGTACCAGGTTTAACTGCAGCTACTGGATGTGCCAGGCCAAAGTCAATTAGCCTGACCTGAAGCGGTGTCTGATGGCGGTCAACGATCATAACATTGTCGGGTTTCAAGTCCGCGTGAACCAGGCCAATTGACCTCAGGTGGGACAGGGCTGTGGCCAGCTGCGCGATAACTGGCCTCAGCTCAGTCGTGGTGAGGCCCTTGAAGTTCCTTTCTTTCAAGTATGAGTACAGGCTTAGGTCCAGCAGATCAAAATTGAGACAGATCCGGTCTTGGTCAAAGAAGAACCCGTTCCACCTGACAATGTTGCAGGTGTCCGGGTTCAGGCATCGCAGCCGCTTTAAGATACAAATCTCAAGCTTGGCTTGCCGGACAGTCTCAGGACAGTTTTTGTTTATTTTGATCGCCTCTTGCTTGTTTGTTTTGAGGTTGCGGCATTTTGTAACAAACCCGAAGCCGCCCTCCCCAAGGAAGGACTCTACCTTATGAAAGTGTCCCAGAGTGGTCCCTTGGTATATTTGAAGTTCATCTGTGCAGAGCAGAAAGAGGATAAGGTTACGACATGAAGACAACAGAGCATAACAAAGTCTAAAGTCAAAAATATAGCATTCTCATAACCAAGAAACACTTTCAGGTGTTGTCACACTGACAACAGCTCTATTAAACTCTTTGAGCCGATCCCTTACAGTTGTCCCTCGCTATAACGCGGTTCACTTTTCGCGGACTCGCTGTTTTGCGGATTTTTTCAGTGTAATTTTGCATGCTTTTTTTTTACAGCGTACTGTACAGTATGAACGCGCATTGTGTTCTGCGTCCTAAATTGGCTAAGGGAGAACTGCACATGTGTTCTGCATCCTGATTAACTAAGGGAGTACTGTACAAAATGTGTATGAAAGTGTGTGGTTAGGGGCTTTACGGCCTTAAAACATGTATGATAATGGTAAAACTTTGCGGATTTCGTTTATTGTGGGTTATTTTTAGAATGTATCCCCCGCGATAAACGAGGGACCGCTGTACATGGAATTGATTTCAACTATTACAAGTATAGACCCTTACACATGATTAAACATTTTAGTAACTACTGTAAAGATGAAACATTGGACCACTCATGGTGGTTACACAGAAATAAAACAGAAAATTGAACTCACTGGCTGTGTTGCTCCTCTCCATGTCGAAGTAGGTAATGATCTTTCTCCTGAGGTGTTAAACAAATGTAAAGAAGATATTTTCCTTGCACTTGGTCTTATCAAACGTCACGTCTTGTCGCGATGAAGGTCTGATCTGCACCGATGTCCTCTGTAAGTCTCTGTACTTTAAGTAGTAGAATCTAAGGACATTCTAGGATCTAGACCAAAGGCACATTCTATGTGACATCATCGGGTTACATTCTATTCTATTCCTTTCAAGCTCGACCAATCAAATCACTTGTTGTTATGAGGTGGAAAAGGCTACTGTTGCCATGGTTAAACAACAGCAGTATTAAGGGAAACACCTTAACCCTGTCATTCATTTCAGTGAGATCGGAGTGTTGAGCAGCTAATGCTGAATTACTAATCAGGCAAACTGTTTTGTAATACTGTGAATCATACTAAAGCACAACATATGATGACACCTATTCCTAAGTTCCTTTCAAGTACTGTGAGAAGAAGCCGGGGGTCAGTGGGTGTCAATAAAGTCCACCATGTTTCTCCTGAAGCCCTGAACAGACGAACTAAACACTGACTCTATATAAGGCTTTTTAGCATGGTCTTGTGTATCACATCGAATTTTTGCTACAGCATAAAATATTATGTTTTTATGTCCTCTTAAGGGATGTAACGATACACTCAACTCACGACTCGATCCGAGTCACGATTTTTTGTTCACGATACGATTTTTTCACGATTTTTTAAAATCAAAATGAGCTACAGACAATTATGACCAAATAAAATGATTACAGTCGTCCCTCGCTATATCGCGGTTCACTTTTCGCGGACTCGCTGTTTCGCAGATTTTTTTTGGTGTAATTTTGCATGCTTTTTTTTTACAGCGTACTGTACAGTATGAACACCCATTGTGTTCTGCGTCCGAAATTGGCTAAGGGAGAACTGCACATGTGTTCTGCGTCCTGTTTAAGGGAGTACTGTACAAAGTGTGTATGAAAGTGTGTGGTTAGGGGCTTTACGGCCTTAAAACATGTATGATAATGGTAAAACTTTGCGGATTTCGTTTATTGTGGGTTATTTTTAGAACGTATCCCCCGCGATAAACGAGGGACCACTGTATATTTATTATATTTTTTATACTTTTTGTTTGTAGGAAAAAAATCTTTCTTTACAGAAAAAAAAAATCTTTCTTTACAGAAACTCTCAAACTGTTTGTGTTCTCTTATAAAAAGTGCAACTTACATCTTAAACAACAAAACACATGACAAATATCTCCTTTCTTTAGAGACAATCTCACAGTAAACTGCTGTTAACTGGTGTGATGTGCAGTTTTCGCTCACGAGGGGGCGTAACCAGGGCTCTAAATTAACTTTTTTGATCACCAGCCAATGTGGCTGGTAAGTTTTGTACACTAAAATACAATAAAATAAAAACATTAAAACTTGCGAGCAGCACGCGTCAATTTGTTGGCGGACGGCGGAGTACGCTGTCGTTCCGGAGCCGTTCCGCATGCAGTGTATTTTCGGTGTTAGAGACAGATCTTTTTTTGTTCTTGCATACACCATATTTAGAACTAATGATCTAAAAAAGACGAGGATCACACCTTCTGATATCCATAGGTTATATTTGTGGTGTCATTGTGGATGGACAAAAATAATAAACCCGAATTTATCTGCAAAATGAATTTAAACAGAAGCAAAATGAATCTAATCTGATGGGATTTTGAGTAGTTTGTGTTATTGTTTTTATATTAACTAAACTGTCATGTTGTATGTGTACAGATAGCTCATACTGTATGGTTCAAAACAAACATGAATGGGAAACATTATATTGACATTTTACACCGTCTCAATTGAAAGGTCCATTGTAGACATAAACTTAAAACTAAATTAAAATAAGTGGAGAACTAAGCACTGTAAGAGATTATTTTCTGACATACAGGTATGAACATAAACTGCAGTGATTGTGATTGTGAGTGAAAGTGTCACAGCTCAGCTGTTAGCCTATGAGAAAACCTGATCTGTAGACACACAGATATATTTAACTCTAAATAACATTTTTTTTTAGATATTAGGCAAACTGGAGGAAATGTTTTGAATACGATATACTGTATAAATCATAACACAATCATAATGTCAGAACACTTTACATATAGAGTGAGAACACCTGAAGACACACAGATATACTGCATCTAAGTAACATTTATTTCGATCATAGGAGGAACCGGAGCAACCCGGAGAAACCCTGTCATTCTATGACATTCTAAACTACATTTTTTTAGATTCTAGGTAATCCAGTTGTAAGTAAACCATAGAATCATAGGCGAACCGGAGCAACCCGGAGAAAACCTTTATAAAGAAAATATTTACATGACAGATGACAGATATATGTCATTCTAAACTACATTTTTTTTAGATTCTAGGTAATAAGAATAATAGAATCATAGGTAAACCGGAGCAACCCGGAGAAAACCCAAGTTAAACTATTTACATGGAGTAGGTCTAAACCAAAATTACCACCATGAGCAAGCACTTGGCGACAATGGTGAGGAAAAACTTCCTTTTAGGAGGCAGAAACCTCAGGCAGAACCAGGCTCATGGTGGACGGTCATCTGCCGTGACCGGTTTGGTTTAGACGGAGAGGGAGTTAGGGAGGTTGGGGGGGGGTTGACAACTGGCTGTCTGTTCCAGCTGAAGTAGTTTTGGACAGTGTTCTTTATTCTGCTAAAGAAACTCCACACTGCCTGTCCATATCCACCGTTGTCCACGAGCTGGTCCTCCAACATATTCTCGATGTTTTCGGTCTCCTCTGTGTTCTCGGTGCTGACCTCCAGGTCAGCTGGTCCATCGTCCATTGTAGTGACAGGGTCTGCTGAGGAACTTGATGTGATGCAGAAGAATGGGTGATGCAGCACCTCCAGAGGTTTTATACGTGCATCTGGGTCAAGGTGCAACATCCTCTTTATGAGATCCACCAGCAGTCCCTGATGAGTCCTCTCTCTTTCCTCCGCCATGACATGGACAAGGGCATCCAGGTTGTCGAGCCTGAATGCCCTTGTCTCCTCGGCATAGAACCCTGTTTGTTCAGCAAAGTCCTCAGGGGATTTAAATGTCCAATGCTGTTGGCCATTTGTCTGGTCTCTATCAAAATAGTAACCAGTCCCCAATCCACGGTCCAGTACGTTGTCTGATGGCTGTCCTTGCGTTTCAAAAATGAAACGCAACACATCATAGTCTGTGTTACCAGGGTACAGGGGGCACCCTGTGGACAGCTCTGCAGCTGTGATGCCCAGAGACCACATATCTATGGCATCGTTAAAGGGGAGGTGAAGCGTGACCTCCGGTGCCCTGTACCAGAGGGTTTGTACGCATGTACCAGGTTTAACTGCAGCTACTGGATGTGCCAGGCCAAAGTCAATTAGCCTGACCTGAAGCGGTGTCTGATGGCGGTCAACGATCATAACATTGTCGGGTTTCAAGTCCGCGTGAACCAGGCCAATTGACCTCAGGTGGGACAGGGCTGTGGCTAGCTGCGCGATAACTGGCCTCAGCTCAGTCGTGGTGAGGCCCTTGAAGTTCCTTTCTTTCAAGTATGAGTACAGGCTTAGGTCCAGCAGATCAAAATTGAGACAGATCCGGTCTTGGTCAAAGAAGAACCCGTTCCACCTGACAATGTTGCAGGTGTCCGGGTTCAGGCATCGCAGCCGCTTTAAGATACAAATCTCAAGCTTGGCTTGCCGGACAGTCTCAGGACAGTTTTTGTTTATTTTGATCGCCTCTTGCTTGTTTGTTTTGAGGTTGCGGCATTTTGTAACAAACCCGAAGCCGCCCTCCCCAAGGAAGGACTCTACCTTATGAAAGTGTCCCAGAGTGGTCCCTTGGTATATTTGAAGTTCATCTGTGCAGTAGAAGAAGAGCAGAGAGAGGATAAGGTTACAACATGAAGACAACAGAGCATAACAAAGTCTAAAGTCAAAAATATAACATTCTCATAACCAAGAAACACTTTCAGGTGTTGTCACACTGACAACAGCTCTATTAAACTCTTTGAGCCGATCCCTTGCAGTTGTCCCTCGCTATAACGCGGTTCACTTTTCGTAGCCTCGCGGATTTTTTCAGTGTAATTTTGCATGCTTTTTTTTTTACAGCATACTGTACAGTATGAACGCGCATTGTGTTCTGCGTCCTAAATTGGCTAAGGGAGAACTGCACATGTGTTCTGCGTCCTGATTAACTAAGGGAGTACTGTACAAAATGTGTATAAAAGTGTGTGGTTAGGGGCTTTACGGCCTTAAAACATGTATGATAATGGTAAAACTTTGCGGATTTCGTTTATTGTGGGTTATTTTTAGAATGTATCCCCCGCGATAAACGAGGGACCGCTGTACATGGAATTGATTTCAACTATTACAAGTATAGACCCTTACACATGATTAAACATTTTAGTAACTACTGTAAAGATGAAACATTGGACCACTCATGGTGGTTACACAGAAATAAAACAGAAAATTGAACTCACTGGCTGTGTTGCTCCTCTCCATGTCGAAGTAGGTAATGATCTTTCTCCTGAGGTGTTAAACAAATGTAAAGAAGATATTTTCCTTGCACTTGGTCTTATCAAACGTCACGTCTTGTCGCGATGAAGGTCTGATCTGCACCGATGTCCTCTGTAAGTCTCTGTACTTTAAGTAGTAGAATCTAAGGACATTCTAGGATCTAGACCAAAGGCACATTCTATGTGACATCATCGGGTTACATTCTATTCTATTCCTTTCAAGCTCGACCAATCAAATCACTCGTTGTTATGAGGTGGAAAAGGCTACTGTTGCCATGGTTAAACAACAGCAGTATTAAGGGAAACACCTTAACCCTGTCATTCATACTAAAGCACAACATATGATGACACCTATTCCTAAGTTCCTTTCAAGTACTGTGAGAAGAAGCCGGGGGTCAGTGGGTGTCAATAAAGTCCACCATGTTTCTCCTGAAGCCCTGAACAGACAAACTAAACACTGACTCTATATAAGGCTTTTTCGCATGGTCTTGTGTATCACATCGAATTTTTGCTACAGCATAAAATATTATGTTTTTATGTCCTCTTTAGGGATGTAACGATACACTCAACTCACGACTCGATACGAGTCACGATTTTTTGTTCACGATACGATTTTTTCACGATTTTTTAAAATCAAAATGAGCTACAGACAAATTATGACCAAATAAAATGATTACATTTATTATATTTTTTATACTTTTTGTTTGTAGGAAAAAAATCTTTCTTTACAGAAACTCTCAAACTGTTTGTGTTCTCGTAAAAAAAATGCAACTTACATCTTGAACAACAAAACACATGACAAATATCTCCTTTCTTTAGAGACAATCTCACAGTAAACTGCTGTTAACTGGTGTGATGTGCAGTTTTCGCTCACGAGGGGGCGTAACCAGGGCTCTAAATTAACTTTTTTGATCACCAGCCAATGTGGCTGGTAAGTTTTGTACACTAAAATACAATAAAATAAAAACATTAAAACTTGCGAGCAGCACGTGTCAATTTCTACAGAGCACCTTGAGCGGGGGAAAGCCAGACACAGAAAAAGCAAAGACAATCCTGTTGATTTTCAAAATAAAATACCCCGTGCAAACTGCCGGTCGTAAAAACAGACAAAAGCGAAACTAATTAACTACGTAGCATATTTACACACATAGAAGCATGTTTAGAAGAACATACACCGGGAAAATGTCCAAATCTGAGCAAGTAAACAAAGTCTGGCGGGCTAAGCGTCGCTCCTGAAACACTCCCGGTGGGGTTTGAAGTCGCGTGCAGGACGGTCCAAATACGCCACGCTCATGCAACGCCTGTTTGACCAGTGAGAGCACGCGCTGTGTGGGTTCCAATTCGCCAAGAATCGCGATTCATTTTTTCTGTCAACCGATGCGAGTCGTCACGCATTTGTACCAATTTTTTATCGTGTCACGATGCATCGTTACATCCCTAGTCCTCTTTGTTACTTCTTAATCCCACCATTCCTGCCTTATGCTCTCTCTACACTGGATTGGCACTAAAATCCTGGAGCCTCTCAAATTTAAAGTTAAAGGTCCGGTGTGTAGGATTTAGTGGCATCTAAGGGTCTTACCCCAACCTCCCCTTTTGAAGCATGAATGAGAAACTATGAAAGTCTATCTAGAGCTAGTATTTAGTTTGTCCATTCTGGGCTACTGTAGAAAATCCACTCACTCATCCTAATATAAAGACACACAGCGTTATTCTTATTTTCAGGTGAAGGTCATCACTTATGAAAACATACAATCATTACTAATCATACACTGTCATATCCCATTTCTATTATAATCTGCCAGTAAATCCCGATCAAATAATCAGTGTGTGTGGGTGTGTGTACCACAACCTGATATATCAGTGATCCACACTGTAATCCACACCGGGTGACATGTTGCTTCATTACTATTGACACACACACTAGTTTATTTAGGCTCAGTCCCACACACACACTCTCTCCTGCTGCCACAAATACTTACTAACACACCAAATGTGTATCAGACTGTGACTGAAAATAGTCTCAAACAAAGTCATGGTTCCTTTCTGTTCGTGCAGTGTTAGTTAGAAACTACAGTACCTAACTTTTTTTTTTAATCTGTTTTTAAAAAGTCCTCATTTGGCATGAATAGGCTTTAAGCAGCTGGGTAGGGAGGTCAGAAAATATTGTTAAGTGGCCTAACATATTGTTGATTTTTGTCTTTTATTGAACAGATAAAATATAAAATAAAGATAAAATTTGTCTCTTTAAAACCTGCTGATGCCTGTCCCTCATGTCCAACTTGGTGAATGCTCATGTGAAAACACAATGATTATAAATGCATATGCACATCTGGTTTTAGGGGATGAAGTTTTGCAGTGGAACGGGAAGCTGTTACCGGGGGCAACCATGAAGGAAGTTTATAACATCATACTGGAGTCTCAAGCTGAGCCTCAAGTGGAGCTGGTGGTATCCAGACCTATTGGGTAAGTCAGGAATAAAACACACTCTGTGCACCCGTCAGTGTCACACTTTGATATTTGTGAAAATGTCTGTGCAGCCTGTCAGTTATGAGTCAGCCATCAGTCTAAATGTTAACCCTTATTTGACCAGGCAATGTTGACCGAGGCTCTGACTCAGAGTTGGCAGACCTCAGTTTAGACAGGGGACATTTATTTGTATTCTGACCGTGACTGTGTAACTGCATTGAAAATATTAAAAATAGCCGGCCACTACCTGCTGCAGGGATAGCCAAGTTTCAGAACAGGAGATTTCCATTTTGTCCCCTTTTAAAAAGCACTTTATTTCTGGGGTGATATAAAGTGAATTGTTTGTGACCAAGTAAAATTGTCTGTAAACCCCATAAAAGAGGAGAGGTCTCTGCTTTGAATATTTTGGGTTGATGCCTTGTAAAAACTCGGCTGAGCTGGTCATGAACAATCATGAGTGCAAGAGGTTGGCCTGCAGTTTGAAAGTCCTAAAATGTGTTTATCAGGTGAGACGGTGGTTAATATGTTCTATGAAGGAAGACTCAGCATCTTAATTTGAACTGTTGTATTGATTGATGCTCTTGAGAAATGATGTGTATGTTTGTTTTAAGGAAATACTTAATTATTCCATGCACGCAGGAAATATCTATATAGATATACACACATCAAAAGCCTCATAACTTAACTGATGAATTTCTCTTGATCTAATTGTCAGTTGTTAAATGACGTAATTTATCTGGCTATCGTTTGTTAATAACTTATAATCACATTACAATTCATATATTTACTGTAGAAATTCAAACTACTCAAAATACTGTAGTAATGATTTTATTTATGTGAGAGAGATGTTTAGAAATTAATTTTCATGAATCCATAGCCACAGTTGCAGCAATAGATTCTGATCATATAATCAATTTCATCATTTATTCAACAGTAGTCAAACATTTTTATTCGTACAACCTTAATTAGACAGATTTGACCCCACAGACAAAAGATCGATCAGCACATGTCAGTTGCTGCTGATTTTGAAAATAAAATACATTCATTAAAAGAAGCACCAACCATTACATTTCTCAGTCCATGAATTGAGGCATAATAATCATTTGTAACAAATTATTAAAACAAATGTAATGGAATCATAATTATAACTGAAACAAGGATATCACAAAGGCCATGATAGGAGTCTAAATTCTGATGTGTACATTTACTTGAAGTACTCTGAATAATCAACTTTTTGATTACACTCTTTGTCAAACTTGTATATTTCTCTGATCCTTCACAGACGACTGTTTCTGTACTGGAGGTTCAAGATTTAATTGATGATTTTTCAGAACAATTTTCTCATATATATTATGATGAAAACACTGTGTAACACATTTAAGTATTCTTGATCAATTCTAATGGGTTTATATTGGAAATATTTTACAGTAAAATACTCACTGTTTCTTCAAACCATTGGAACTTTTCATAAGATTGAACCTCATTTGCTCTGATGAGAAGAAAAAAGTTGAATGTATTAATTTCTCTCCAAACACTCGCGAAGGGTGTATAGAAAATATCAGTAAGTAAACTGCCCATTTTATTAGGACCTCTTAATCCTCTCATGCTTATGGAAACAATTTTGGTTTTGCTGGCACCATTTTGCATCCCTAAATGAACTGAACTGAATCCTGTTGAGTAGAATTGATACAAATATTGGCTTTTGTGAAAGTAGTTGTAATTTGTCACTTTCAACTGAATCAAACTGGAAGTTCCCTTGAAGGGATGCAAAATGGCCAATGGGAAATGTCCGTCAATGTAGCATTGCTTTTTGCTAGCTTTTTAAACTGTTTGTGCAGTGTCTGGAATTCCTCTTTTTCATTCCTGGTGAAGTCTGAGGATCCAAAAGTGAAATGCAGCACTTACAGTGTCAAATAAGAAACGCTTATTTCTTTTTACTCATAATTCTTTGGTTTAAAATTTGGGATATTGGGATTCATTAAGCAAGTAATTTATTTTGTTTTATTTCATTTACATTTTTTGATTTTGGAATGGGCTCCAACGTAATCTAGGGTCCATAAAACACTTATCAGTTTAATATATGTATTTGAAATCAAACTCTAAAAACTTGAAACAGTTCAACATTTTGGGAAAAGTGATTTGCCGTCTTTCTGGGAAAGAGAGAAGATTAAGATTAATCCAATATTTACATGTTAAGTCTAGCACTGAAGTTTTGAGGAGGTTAACCATGCTGCTTCCAGACTTCATAATATACTGAAGATACTTTTTATGCTAAGCTAAGCTAACTGCATCCCGACCAATACCTGTGAGTGGTATCAGTCTTCTCATCTAACTCCCAGAAAGAAAGTGAATAAATGTACATTACCAAAAGTTGAACGCTTACTTTAAAGAAAATAATGTAGAACATCAGTTTGTCGCCCCGTGGGTGAATTTAGACTTTAAAATACTGCCTCTTTGTGTGCTGCCAAGCAAACACAGCAGTAAAAACCTCCAAATATCAGTGATGGGGCTGCAAATTTAAAATACTGAACTTAAAATGAAAAATTACACTGATAAGTGTTCCATAGATTATCATTCTTTCTTTATGTTACATGGAGCTGGTGCAGTGGATTCTGCTGTTTCCCATGGGACCCTTAAATGTAGTGGTGGTGATGGATAAGAAAAGCTGATGGTGTGGACAGAATTGAGCTACCGGTTCCCATCCATTATTATTTTACATGATCATTGGCAAGACTAAAATGTCTCATTGAATCCTGGAAACACCGCAGTCATGAGAAGAACTTGGCTCTACTCACATCTTCCCTTTACTTCTCCATGTTTGTTAACCACATGGTAGTTGAATCTCCAGATAACTTTGAATTACTTTTTTCCAGTAAACTATTACTACATTTATATGCATGTTTGCCTGTGCACCAAGAATAATGCTAACTATGTTTAATCCAGTTATAGATGCCAGTATGAGTGTGACTGACATGGTCTTTGCTTCTTCTTTTCTAGTGATATCCCAAGAATCCCCGACACGTCCCACCCTCCATTAGAATCTAGTAGGTATCTCCCGTGCATTGGAACATCTCTGTATTTGTTTTATTTTCCTTTGGGAGGAATTTATACATGAATAATACTCGTTTTGATTGTGTGTTATAATCCTGCGATGTATACATTTCAAATGTATTTTAAATACATCAAGACGGGATACAATACATAGCCGGGCCTGGTTCAAAGTTCAAAAATAGGTCTATCACTCCCTCTGAAGCACTAATCATGTTTGTGTAAATAAGCAGAAACAACAAAAAACACTTTATAGACTACACATGAAACACATTTTAGGATACAGTAATAACAGCCGGGTGCAGTGACTTCCTGAAATTGTTGCCATTTTTTGTTCCCCATTGTCTGAACATAACCTAGTATGTATGCTAAGCTAGGCTAAGTACCTCCCAGCTCCAGCTCTGTACTTAACACACACTTATGAAGGTGCTATCATTTCACTCTCAGAATTAAAGTGAATTAATAAGCAATACGTCCCAAAATGTTGAACAGTTCTTTAAATTTCATGGGGACAATGAAGAGTACTTTTCCGGTATGCTATGTTTATGAGAGTTCCACCTCTCAAAATCAGGCACCAAATGAGCATGACAAGACAAACGCAACATTGGTGCAATTCTGTTTGCAAAGCTGGCTCACAAATTGTGGCATATGGTACCTTGGCCTGTTTTTGTTTGATAAGACTAAGATTGGATTACCAGCCAAAGTTGTAGTAAAGTTGCTAACTGCTAACTTTGCAAGAAATTCATTACACCCATAATGTATGTCAGGACTGACAAAATGGGGGTCTGCATTAGTGTGTAGTTAAAAAAATACTTGATCATAAGACCATGTTATAAGATATATGAGGCCATGATTCTTCTAAATAAAAGCCTATCAGACTCAAAGTAGGACAGAGGCTTGGTAATTTGTCATCCTGACAGGTTAGCTGTGGAATGGTCTGTACTCTTTTTATATATGAAATTTTCCAAAGAATGGAACTCTGGGTATTACGTAGATATGAACACACTTTTAGAGCTGGACCAGATTATACTTTCACTCTTTACAAACCCTGCTCATTTCTCACATCTTTACCTCTGATTCTTGTCTGGACTTGACTTTTCTGTCCCTTTTTGAAACAGAGCTGACATCCTTCATCCTCCATCCTTGTCTTCATAGCAGGTTCCAGTTCTTTTGAGTCCCAGAAGATGGAGAGACCGTCCTTAAATGTCCTATCTCCCTCCAGTCCCGGGATGCTCCAGGATGCTCCACAGTTGATGCCGGGGCAACTCTCAGTGAGTGTGGGCACTTTAAGTGTGTTGGGCTGTTGGTGTGTTTCTCATGAAGAAGAAGCATCAGATTTGTTTGTGTGTTTCCCACCCAGGTGAAGCTGTGGTATGACAAAGTGGGCCATCAGCTAATAGTCAACGTACTGCAGGCTGTAGAGCTTCCTCTTCGGCCTGACGGGCGTCCCAGGAGTCCCTACGTCAAAATGTACTTCCTCCCTGATCGCAGGTATGCAACTGCCCCACAGGGATTCCTGGTGTCACAACCAGAATAAAATGCAGTCTGTCTGGTCTGATTGGGATCAGAAATAAGTCAGAATCACACGATAACCCTTAACAAGAAGTCTGCATAGTATAAAATCGTCTTAATTGCACTCTTTCTGACATCACCATCAGGTTTCTCAAGCCTGGATTTAATGCTCGCTGCTTGGAGCTATAAAGTCCTAATTTGGACAAACGGGAGCCAAGTTGGGACAAGCAAGCAGGAACCACAGCTGGCTGTGACAGACTGTCTTCCTTAACCCATATTATCTACTTAATAATCCAATACTTTGCAAATTCGCAAATAAAACTCACCTTAAATTAACTCAGCAAAGCAGTCTCCAACATGTTTAGTCAGAGCAAGCATCTAGTCTTGTTCCTCTTGGAGGAACTGCAGGTTAAAATAAACTGTAACCTCAACTGAAATGTCACTTGTAAATGCATTCCAAACAATAAATGTGAGTCATCTAAGAAGAAAACTTGGTTGTCTCAGTATCTGTATTGTTTAACACAGTGACAAGAGCAAACGAAGGACAAAAACGGTGAAGAAGACCTGCGAGCCCAAGTGGAACCAGACGTTTGTCTACACTCACGTCCATCGAAGGGATTTCCGAAACCACATGCTGGAGCTGACTATATGGGACCAACCCAGGTCACCAGAAGGGGACAGCGCCTTTATGGGAGAGGTACCACACACACACAAACAATTAAATGCTTTTTTCCGCTGATGTGGCATCTTGGTTGTGAGTCAGGATCACGGTGGTCACCTTTGTGGTTTAGCCACAAATGATCACTTTTCATGTGGAAGTCAACAAAATATTATGTTTTTATTGATGATTTTATTTATTTATTTCTAATGAACCATGTACAATACCAAACATGAACGTTACCATTTAATGCTAAAAGCTAATCCTTTCATCCACACCCTTGCTCGGTCACAAAACAAACTTTGAAGAAAGGTTGGCCCTCCTGTTGAGCAATGCACTTGTTGAGTGGCTGTTTGGTTTACACCAGTGTATAATTTTATTCACACCGGACCTCATATGTCTTTGAACAAGTGGAAGCTATGGCCAGGTCTATGATCCTGCCTGGGCTAAATACTCTCCCCACCGGTCAGTCAGAACCGAAGAAGCTTCTTGGATAAGAAGCAAAACTTCTTCACAGATCTAAAACCAAGTCCAGTGCCCTAGATTTGAACCCTTCTTTGAAGAAAGATGACCTGGATGACCGAGAACCTTCACAGACCACTAAACAAACTAGACAAACAGGATACAAAGTTACACACACTGTGTCAGCAATAAGTGTATGTTTGACAACCATCCCCAGATAACAATTAAATTAGCATGTTATTTGATGATATCACACACATTGTTTTGTCATGATTACAGTTTACTTTGTATGATGAGCTTTCACACTTCACCGTCTATCATCAGGGAGCTATTTCTCTCCTATAAGTAGGCCTACATCTCATGATTTAAGCCCACAATGTAGTGTCTTCTCTTGCCTGGCTCCTGAAGTCTCAAGTGTTGATCATATTGGACAGCCGGAGAAAGAGGTTGGATCGGCGTCTGGTTCGAAAGTAGCTTAGGCGGTTATCGCTAACATTGAGCAGCAAATGGAAACAAGTGATCCCGTTTCACCACCCTTCACTATTTCCATTGACGTTAATTTTCCAGTTACGTGATTTGGAGACTGTGTTTGTACACGTTTACAGGCTGCCACGCTGTTATCCTGCATTTCTCACTTGTGTTTCTTTGACGCAAAACATGACTTCTTCCGTGCCAGCACATTTTTTGGCACCAAATACCAGACGGCGGATGTTTAGAGCAGCACGCGCAAAAAGCTTTCCTGATATATCTTCATAAACAGCTCAGAGTGTCTGCGTTGCATCAATCAGCAGTCATAAACATTTAATTACTGTGCGGATTATGACCTGAGCAGATCCTGATAGAGCTGGAGACGGCCTTACTGGACGAAAAGCCTCACTGGTATCCACTCCAAACCCACGATGTCTCATCCATACCGCTGCCCCGACCCTCCCCGTACCTTCCCCGACGACACACACACACAGACGCCCCCGGCAAGAAGCTGCAGCGTAAGTCTGTGAATGGTTATTATTGTAGGTATTTCTGTACAATCCTGCTCTTATGTCTGTGTGTGTGCATCACTGTATCACAAAGAAATTCACTATCAATTTTCAAAGTATAACATGTATGTCGATGTCTGTTTTCACGACCCTTCCCTAATGCTGCATCTGTGCCCGGATACCTGCATGTGTGTTTATATATGTGTGTGGCGTATATACACATCTATGTGTGTGTCTGTGTCTGTGTCTGTGTCTGTGTCTGTGTCTGTGTCTATGACTGTTTAGGTTCACAGCGTGTAACAGAGCCTGAATTTGATGAGGGTACAGCAGTAGTGTCTAAAGGTGGGTGGGGATTGTTTCCTAGTTTTACATTCAGTGTCTCCCACTAACTGTACTTTTAATTTGTGCCGTTGTTTTGGGGACTTTGCTTGGCTGGAGCGGGTGTATGTATTAGCTAACAGCAATGTTTTCTTTTCTATGTATGGAATAAGTTTTATGCCAAAATTTATTCCATATTGTTCCGAAATGTCATTTTAATTTAATTTTATTGTGTTGAAATGAATGAATTAATCGAACTATTCTTAATGATCACTTCACAAATGTAAAATAATCTTCACATGACATCAAGTCCTTCAAATTTTTCATTACTATTTAAAACTCAGCAAGTGACTTGAAAATTGAAAAAACTAAACAGATACTGTATGATTTACCACCACAAATGAATCACGTTTGGGGAATGCTGTCATGTCTGAGACTACGTGTTTGCATGGGCTCTGAAAAGGGGCTCATTTAGATGTTCATTTTCTAACCCTTAACAAATTAAAATATAGATGACTAAAACATATCTTGAAACACTCTAAACACGCTTTTTTGTTTGTGTGTGTGTATCAGTGTGCTGTATACTCTTTGTTTATCTCTGTGTGTTAGGGTTGGACTGGTATATAGATTTGTTGACATGGACCATTTTAAAGAATCAAATTGATTAGGTTTTTCTCTGATGACAAGCCTTTATAATAATCTAAATGAATACATCTATTGAAGAAAAAGTAAAGTTTTCACCCTGACATGTGATGCCAAATCCCCACCGGGCACGTCTCTGTCACGTCGTGACCTCAGAGCTGTATTGGTCCGCTCTCTGCGCGACTTCAAACCCCACCAGGAGTGTTTCAGAAGCATTTTAGCCTGCCAGACTTGGTTAAATTTTCATGGCTCACGTGTTTCTAAATATGTAAATATGCTACATAGTTAATTTGTTTTCCTTTTGGCTGTTTTAAAAATCGGCAGCCAGTGTTTTATTTTGAAATTCGACCAGATTCTCAATGCTGTTTCTGTCTGACTCCGTCAAAAATAGAACAGTCATATATTTTCCATGGAGCCGAATGGAGATACGCTTCTGAAACTTTCTCCGGTGCTTCCGGCACGGTTTGAAACATTGACTAGTATTAGGTCTGGTGGCCGTGGCGCAAGCGGAACCTGTTGCATCCATGCCAGGTGGAATTTGGCCATAAATTGCAGTGAAAATATCCAAACAAATTACGTGTCAAAGTGATAAACATCCTTATCACCCTTGATTTAAGGGTAGATTTGAATGCCTCGTACTGATGGTCAGTTAGCTCAGTGAGATACTGCCTGTAAAAAGTCTATACCAGTCAAACACTACCGTGTGTGTTTCTTGTTAATGAGTATCCAAGTTAAAAAAGAGAGAGAAAATGGATTTAAAAAAAAAATACACTGCAGTACTTTAACCAATTTTTTGTTTGAATTTCCATGCATGGTAGGAATAAATGAAAGACCTTGGTAGCACTTTCCAAAACAAAACTAAAGTCCCACTGTGAGCTTTGAGGTGCTGTTCTCTTGGAAGTGAAACCAGTGACCTTGGCACCACAACAAAGGCTGATGAGCCTCTCTATTTATATTTTTATCTTCAGAGATAGTTCCTCCACAGCACCAAAGAAAGAAAGTTTTCATTTACTACATTTGAAAATACAGGACACGGCAATGAGAAATAGCCAGCTGCAGTTCTATTATTGGCTAATCTTTAAATAGTCTGTATCCTTGAGACAGACTGTCCTGTTGTAGCTGCCATGCAATATGTTCAGTGGTATCCAGCTCTATGCTGAGATGTGAGCATGTGCGCTATGTTAAGAGCAATAAACGTGTTAATACTTTGACGTACTAGGCTGACATGTTGTCTGATATTGAGCAAGAAAGCCAGCGTGGGGATGGCAGACTCTACATTACTGATAAATGAGATCTACTTTAATGAAATTAAACATTTGAATAGAAGTTGTTATTTTAGAGCTGGCTGTATATTTCACTTCACTGCAGATCTACTGTGGATCAGAGCTGTAAAAGCCTACACCGGCAATTATATTTATTTATTCATCCCACCCATTCCCACCCAGCAGCGGACGGGCGCGGCAGGGAGAGGCAGCGGGAGTCCACGTCTACCCTGGAGGTGCCGGAGCAGCAGAGGATGCCGGCCCATCACATACGTTCCCGTTCAGTCTCCCCACACCGCGAGGAGCAGGGACGAATCCGCTCACGCCCACCCAACATTCCCGCCCAGAGGTTAGAGATTTTATTGTGAAGAAGCAACATGCACTGTTTTGCATTAAAAAAGACAAACAAGAGTGGAGATATCGAAAGTGAAATCTTTTGAGTATGAAACACTGCAAGATGTAAAACATTTGGAAGCGGAGGCTGTGGTGAGCTTCACAGTGGTTTATATGAATTCCATTGGTGACAAGTTTATAATCCACTTCTTTGCTGCCTCTTTGTATATGTAGCATGCTCCAAATGGTCATATTTTAGCCAAAATATATCTGCTCACTCCTGGGACACGGTTATGTGTTAGGATTAAGATGGAAGGCCATGCGCAATTCAGAATCATTAACTGCTCTTCAGAGGTGGGCGGCATGGCCTGATGTCAGATGATAGATACTAATAAAGGACGAGTGTCAGCCTCCTGAGGAGACGTTGGTCACTTATAAGAGGTAAAAGAAACACGGTAGAGTGAGAGAGGAGGAATGAGAGTTTGTTGGAACCCATCGAACGGAGTCCATCTACTAATGAAATGTCCGTCTGATGCAGAACATGCCGTGCTGCCAGCTCTGCTTTTACAGGCCGAGCCAATCGGGCCCCTGCCAAGAGTCTGCTGCAATACATATTGCCTGACCACTAACCTGACATAAGTCTTTTTCTTTCTCTCTTTCTTTCCCCCCCTTTGCTTGATTCCTTCCTTCTTTCCTTTCCTTCCAGGAGTCTGGATGACGAGCTTCCTCACACTCGTCGTTCCCGTTCTCCGACCCGCTACTACGATGCTGCCAGGGGTCGTCACCAGGAGGAGGAGTACCTGGACGACAGGTATGTGTTGTAATATATCTAATTAGACCAAATGTCACCAGATGTTGCTTTTTATGTGTGTGTGTGTGTGTGTGTGACATTGACCACTCATTTGTGTGCACAGTTGGTTTGAGACAGCAGATTTATTGTGAAAAGCTGCTGCAGAAAGTGTGAATGCCTGTCATGACATTTGCTAAAACTTTATATTTATAAACTTTATAAAAAATAAAACTTTTTTTCGTGGCTCTGTTTTCTTTGGGCCTCAAAACAAGCTTGGCGCAGTAGCTATACGTCCTTTTTATCGTGTGTAAAGTGTCTTTAGAGACAATATGGCTTTGGTTGTGTGTGTGTGTGTGTGTGTGTCATGTGTACAGCAATCGGCGACAGCTTCTCTTTCCTATTCACCCTCTTCTCCTTCTGCTCTTGTGGTTTGTTTGACTGTTATTGATTTCCTCATGTGTCATCCATCCCCATGGTAACCACAGTGAGGTCATCATGATCCACCAGTCAATGCGAGGCAAAAGTGCCGAGTGCCTACACACCAGGTAAACTGGCCAATCATGACGTACTGTTTACATTTGGGTTCTGTGATCAGTTGTGGTTTCATGTGTTTTTATCAGAAGAGTTCATTCCATCGACCGTCAGCTGTTTAGAAAAGGAAAGAGAGAAAACATCCCACTGACACTGTGTCACTTAAAATGCATACAGAAAGTAATAGTTAAATAATGTTCTCTCCAGTGTGAGCCAAAACACACATTAATAGAATAGTAGTCGATAGTTTTATTATTGTCAACAAGTCCCATGATACAACAGTCTTCATTGTCTCTTCATTCATTATCTCTCAATACTTTTCCAACATGTTCACGGCTCTCAACCCCAAACTTGTTTTTTTTCTTCTGAAAACATATCTTTGAAAACTACAGAAGCCCTAAGTGGCCATGCATTCACACATTTTATTTCCTCTGTTTTCTCGTGACAATAAGCTAAGTTGAGATCTCAAGTTATTTATGACATTATGTTGAAATGGGTAGGGTTATCCCAGACAGAATCATTTTCTCGACATCTCAAGAAAAACTGTCTGGAGTTTGTAGTTTTGTTTTTAAAATTTCGAATAAAGTCAAATCTTAACAAAAGTTATATCACGACACTGTACATACAGAGCAGATTTAGGCCGTACTCTTTATAATATTATCGACAGAGACCAACACTTCCACCAGGAACAAGCACTGACAGTGGTGAGGAGAAACTCGAGCAGAACCCATCACATTGGTGGACGGCCATCTGCCGTAATAATGATAATCATAATAGTAGTATATGTAGCAGACGTCATCGGGACCACAGCAGCAGGCTCGACCAATCGCTGATCTCAGAGTAGCCATGATCCATGAAAACCTGCGAGATGAGAATGCAGAAAAACTCCAGGGAGGAAGCTAAGTTAGCACATTGATCGGGCATAAGTGTGTACAGATGGAGAGAGAGAAGAAAAGAAGAGCTCAGTGCATCATGGGAAGTCCCCCGGCAGTCTAGGCCTATAGCAGCTTAACTAAGGAGTGGTTCAGGACACACCTGAGCCAGCTCTAACTATAAGCTCCACCAGAAAAGAGAGTCTTAAGTCTACTCTTAAAGTGTTGACGGCGTCTGCCTTCAGAACACAAAATGGTAGTTTGTTCCACAGAAGAGGAGCCTGATAGCTGAAAGCTCTGGCTCCCAATCTACTTTTGGAGACTAAAGGATATAGGAAGACATGATGGTGTCTGACCATGAAGAGCTTTGTAGCATTACCACATGTTACTCGAACATGGGTAAATAGTTTGTTGGGGACTATTTTCAGATGTGGATTCATCCACAATTGGTAATCTAGTGAGTATGTGGGACTGAGCCAAAATAAACTACAGTGTGTGTTCATGGTAATGAAGGAACTGTGTGACTCATTTATTCAATTCACTTTAGTTTTATTTATATACTGCCATATCGTAACAAAAGTTATCTCATGACACTTTCCATACAGAGCAGGTCTACTCTTTATAATAGTATTTACAGAGACTAAACAATCCCACCAGGAGCAAGCACTTGGTGACGGTGGCGAGGACACACTTCCTTTGGAGATATGGTAGCAATAATAATATGAATAAATAAATAATATATGTAGTGGACGATGTGCAGGACCACAGCAGCAGCCAAAAACTCAAGGGAAGAAGTTAAGTTAGTAACTTGCATTAATGAGACATGAATGTTGAGAGAGATTTATATGTTTTGAGGCAACATTAGAGGCATACATCAGGCTTTGAATACACACACACACGCACACACACACTTGTTATTTGGATCGATTCGTAGGTAGTTTTGGTCTTTTCATGGGATTTGTTGACACAATAATTCACAATGACTTTCCTCATAGTTATGGGTAATGTGGACAGTAAGGAAGGTAGCAGGTGGAGGAATAAGAAGCCATGATAGCTAGTCGTTTAGTTGTACTGCTACCTCAGATCCACAAGAGGACACTACAGGACCATGCTTGTGTTCAGACTGCGCTTCATTCTTAACAGGCTGCTATTCTACAGCTAAGCCCACAGTGCAGCGTTCTAGGGCTAAAGTCAACACAAAATACTCATTCAGCTACTGTGTTATGAAAACATCCATAAGAATTCATTCTTGTGTGATATGTGCCAATTTTGTCTGTGCCTCTTGATTCAAATGAGTCTTGTCTCTGCACTTCTATCCGGATACAGTTTCAAATATCAAGACTTAACATTTGCACATCACATGACCTGTAATCACCTGCACATGGATCTTAGATAGCTAGTTGAGCACAAGGCCAAAAAAGGTAAGTTACACACTTGAGATCACATCTGTGTGTGTGTCTTCTGCTGATAGAACCACACCTCCCTTATAGAAACATAATGAGACCTCTCTATACACATGGATGTGTTTGAAGTAGAGGGTGTCAGAGACGAGTGGCGGCTTTTGATGCTTGTATGCCTGTCATGCGCTACTGTACTTCCACTTGCTTACACTGCAAAAAATGCAATACCTGCCAATAACGTGCCGATAGCATAATAATTTTATGTTATCAGCTAGTATTACATTATTGGACGTTATTACATTATCAGTTACTACAAGCCTAGTAACATGTTGCATGGTAAATAAAATCACTGGTTAAGTTGGCAACTTTTCTGACCTATAAAACTTTCCCACACTTTCTTTTTCCTTCTTCCGCCCATTCCTCCTATTATCCTACTTCTGTCTGCTGCATGCATGCTAACATCAGGAGATCTACTAGGCACAATAACACACTGCCACCTAAGATGCCACTTTTGTTCAATGGTATCCACAAACACACAAACAGGTAAGTCCATAGCTAAGGGTTCAGTATGCTTCAGCTGGTGTTTATAAAAGTGTTTATACCTGGAAGTCAAAGTGGTTTTCCCCATTCTGTATCTGCATTTCAAATAGTTTAATTATTTTCTTGAAACAACCACCTCAGTGTTACTTTTTTGGATAATTCCCGGCCAGTCAAGTTTAATCGTGTTTTGTTAATCAGTTTGGCATGTCAGATGGCTAGAAAACAGTACCCATGAGCCTCTGCAACTGTTGCTATGGGGAAGAATCAAACAACAAATCAGAGTTGTTGCAAATTCACAACACTTCACAATTGCACTTTGGAACAAATATGGCTCCATGTTTGTTGCCAGTACACAGTATGCTGTATTACACTGCCTCCCCAGTTTGTCGTTTGCGTGCTTACTCTTGATACAATGAATCAGAATCTCAAAAAACTCACGGAAAGTTGACAAAGAAGATCAGACTCCACCACTTTGTTTGAAGCATACTGAGGCCTTTAGACGTTCCGTGGTGCCAGTGTGAATTTTTCTCAGCCTGTGGAGAAGCACATAATCCTTTTACTGTAGTCAGTCTTGATAATCTCCAATATTAGACTCAAGATACATGCCAGACTGTTCATATTTATAGTAGAAGACAAGCAAACTTGTGATCTATATATGCCTGCGGACTTCCTTTTTATGTGAGTATTTTCTACAGCAGCAGGAGCTTCATGTATTTGTTTCCAATCTGAGCTTCATTTCTTTTGTTTTCTTTCATTTGCAAATGCATGCTGTTTTCCAAACTTTGATCTTGTGACTAGCTCCACGCTGCTTGCATGTCAAAAGATAAGCTGTGCCGCGGGATCGCGCATGGTCACGGCAACGTGCCGCTCCATCACACACCGCGTTGTAATGTTCACAGATGAGGTGACGGTTAGGTAAGACACACACATATGCGTGCAGATTGTTACTTACAGTTACTCATATGAGAAGAAGAGGTGTCAGGTTGGTAGAAAAATGCAGAGAGCCTTCCAACCTTTTGCCATCACAAAACACCATACCCCATCTTCATTACAACCATGACAACTGAAAGACGCTCCCATCCTTACGCCATCCAGCCAGTCAGTCATGGTTTAGTTCTCAGACTAGCATTATGATTTTAGAAATCTAACTTTCTGACTTTCTTTTAAAACATTCTTTCTGTTTGTCCATTGTTTTTCTCTTTGTGTTTGTTTCTGTCCTCTCCTCCTGTCTCCTCCATTGGATGGCATGTTGTGCTGTGGTGCCTCTAGTGATCTGCAGCCCTCTCTGGACAGGGTTAGGAGCGCTAGTGCCAACTGTCTGACTCCAGACAATCATGCCCCCTCACCAGAGACTGAAAGGTACCAGCCTCTGTCCCCACCACCCCTCCTGTAGTGCTCCAGTAGTCTCTGATCTTTCCCTTTCCTGGTCTTTGCAGCTCTTTTCCCTCCCCTACACTAAATGATGATTAAGCTCCCTTCCCCTTCTCACTCTACCCAGAACCCCATTGCTGTCCATCACTCTCCTCTTCCAATCAGCAGCTTCCATGTTTTGCCACAATTCTCAATTTGTATATGAAGGTGCAACAATTTTCTAGAACTGACAGGAGTAGATTATCCATCAGCAAGTATTATTTTATTTATTCAGTTTCAGAGTTGTTCAACTCTAGTGAGTGTGACATATCACTATCGAGACAACTCCATCAAAGTATGATGCAAGTGGGATTGAGACCCTGCTAACCAATCCAGTAAACCTATTCTTGTACATCTTACCATCTTGACTTAAATCCAAAGACAGATCACTTTACCAACCAGCTTACTTACATGCTCAGCTTTACATAGCCTAATCTTTAGTATGCACTTAAACCACTTCTGCGTCTCATTTGTTAGAATCAGTCCAGCATAACCTTTTCCATTGTCACTGAGGTCTGTTTATTAAGACTGAATCGTTAGAACACTTCTCCTGCTTGATCCAAATAAAATTTCTGCTCCGCAATGCAATCAAAATACCTCGAAGACTAATTTTGAATTCATTTAAGTCAACAACTATAGCTCAACAATAACAGCTAATTTATTAAAATACTCATGTATATGACATACAGTGAAAGTTGTGGGCAATGTTATGATTCATCCTGTTGATTTCAGGCCATGTGATATAAGGTATCTCAAGTCTGCAAGTCATGTGCTGACTTGGTTTATTTTGGAACTTTGAAAGATCCCAGATATTTCCATCAGGAGTTGGTCATCGAAACAGCTAAAATCAGACTTTTATGCACTGGTTAGAAACACAGTTCCAGTTTGCTAAATGTTGCTCCATGTCTGCTGGATGTGTAAATGGGTAAATGTGTGCTAAGAAGTCCATTCATCAACCTTTGTAAGGTAATTTTATGTCAGTGTTGCGTTTACAGCTTGTTCCACTGCCCCCAAGTGGGCAAAAAATGTTTGTAGCCATGGCAGGCACAAAGAGACTCAGACAGCTTTTCACTTTGTGCACACCTAACAATGGAATAGCAAGACTTTCTGAATTTCTAATGGCTTGCTGATTTGATCATATGGGTGATATATTTTGTATGTGTACACATAGAAAATCTTTCTCCCATTCCCTGCCCCGGAGACGTCCAGCAAGTCCCAGGATTCTTATCCAACATGCTTCCCCTGAAGATGACAGGTACCCCTTTGTGGACCCCCCAACTGCTTCCTCTTAGAGCTTGACTTATGCCTTCAAATCTGATGCTGTTGTGACCCAGACCCGAAGGCCCAAAGATTTTTGTTGAATTGTAATAAAAGGAGCAAACTACTGCCCAATATGTCACCAATTCCCAAGTTTTTTTTTGTTCTTTTTTCAGTAATGTAACATGTTCAAACCCAACAAATCTGGGTCCATTCGAGTTTTTTTGGGTTCAGGCAGATGTCAAGCTCTACCTCTTACCTGCAGCTAACAATTTCTTTGCTGACTAGTTCTGTGACTAGCTGGTAGTGAATTTGCATCCTAAATTATTCCAACTCTTTCCAACTCTGATAAAAGTGTAGCGAGTAACTTTATCTTGTATCACATAAAGAAGTGTAACTGAATTCAACACAGCAGGAAAGGCTGGCTGCTTTTTGAAATTTAAACTTCCTTAAATAGTTTAGCATTTTGGGAAATAAACACTTGATTTCACTTGATTGCTGAGAGTTCAATGAGAAGAGCCATACTACTCTCATATTTGTCTATTAAATCTGAAGTTTCCATCAGGAGACTTGAGGTCAGGTTAACCTGGCTCTGTCTAAAAGTCTGAATGACTGAAAAAGACACAGTGTGTTAATTAGTGAGCTTTAGAGTTGTTTGTAGGCGGACTGTGTTACCTGCAACATAGCCAGGCTAACTGTTTACACATGTTTCAAGTCATTAGGGATTTAGGCTGTGTCTATATTCTTAATGTTTCAGAATCGGCCTTCTCTTGACGAAAAGCAAATGAGCATTTTTCCCAAAATGTTAAACTCTACTATTACTAACTTAGCGTATAACTGAAATTTAACTTCACAACAAATACAAGATAAAATAACAAGCTATTCTTTTCACTTCATGCGATTTAGCGATTTCCCATCGCTATCCCTGAACTCCTGATTTGTGGTCAATGAGCTGGACACAGTGAGAGTGAACATGATACACAATAAAGAACTTGTCAAAATAACAGTCTGAATGGCTCACAGACACAGACAAGTTCTACTTTGTTTCATACGCTGTCACTCACATTGTGTAAAGGATCACTTGTATGGTTTTTCAGCTTGTTGGTGGTGTTTTTTCTGGTTATGCAATTTGTTGCCAAGAGTTGTAGCAGTAGTTTTTCGTTCCTGGTTGTTGTTGCCGTAGTTTTGTCCTCTTGCTTTTCTATCCTTCCTTCACGGTTTTTTAGTTGGCCGGTTCGTGCTCCTCTGAACTCGTGGTAGTTTGTACTGGTTATGGTGTGAAATCCTGCCTTGAGTTTGCTTCCTGCAGTCTTTCCGAGTGTACTTTTTGTTCTGGGAATTGCATCTGCAGCTTTTGTGTGCTCGCCTTCTCCTCTCAGTCTTTAAGAAGTCTCTCCTTTTCAAGACTTAGTGCTCAGCAATGACTTAGAATTCATGATGTCCATAATTCATGTCAGAGGTATGACTGTGTGTGTTCATGTGCTTTTGTGTGTGTGTGTGTGTGTGTGTGTGTGTGTGTGTGTGGGTTGGTGGCGGTACATGTATCATCCTTGTCATCTTCATGTCCGTGAATGGAGAATATGGATGCTGCTTCCCTCTCAAGAGACTTTAATTCACCTCAGTACAAAGAAGAGGTACACACACTTACGTGTACACACACACACACACACTCACACACAGTTACACATTAAGCATGAGTGGGTGACATCCCTTATTCATATCACCATCATACCATCCATCACAGCAAGCCTCCTATTTCCTGTTTTCCAGATCATAAACTTATAAGGCCAATGACAGGCCCCTGACAGAGTCAGCCTCTAAATGATGTATCCTCCATCATGCTCTCTTCCATCCTCTCATCCATCCATCCATCCATCTTTTTTTTTTCTTTTTCTTTTGTGTATTGTTCCCTTTGCTCATCCACCATTCTCCAGGCAGCCTCGGACACACCTGGAAACACCTGAATGTCATACTCTTGGCAGGAAGCTGTCTGACAGTGGCAGGTAAGGCATGTACTGTATGCTCAGCACATGTCAAACAGTAATGTATGAGCTCACTGATGGGAGGAGCTTGAAATGACAACAAAAAATTAAAATGTGTGTATTGCCGGTAGGTTTTCTAATCCACTCACGAGTTTGGAAGAAGCAATCTCTATTTATCTCTCTATTTTTCACAGTGTTAATTTGACTCACAACGCAACACATATTGTGACTTACAGTGATTGTCATTATCTCTGAAATACCAAATAAATGCAAATAAATGTCCATTAAGCCTCCAAGAAATCAAAAAAGTATCAAAGTAATCCAGTGCAAATGATCTGCATTACAACAACACATTTCATGAGCTTTAATGGACTCCTGATGGCCTTGATTGATCACATTGACTCCACTAATCTGTTGGTGTAAGTGTGTTTCCATCTATCGCTTTATAAAAAACACATTTGATTTCATACATTTGCACACAAAGTCAAATTTTACACCAACTTGATAAAAAAAACAAAAATGACATGGAAATAACTCAGAAATCCACTTTAAAATATGAGAACACGCCTCTTTAAATTTACAGGACTGAGTTTATGATTAATTGTTGCTGGGGTGGAAATGAAAACTTACCCATATACACTACTGTTTAAGAGTTTCAAATCACCTGCCACAAATCTGTAAAAGAGTATCTAGGGCAGGGATGTCTGTACTGTATTGTACTGATACTGTATGGCTAGCTGATTTGGCTTTTTTGGTTGACATAATGAAGCATTTGAACCTTTAAGGACATAACTGCTGGTGTTACATATCTGTAGCTGTAACACAAAATATTACTTACTTGGATTGGGTTACACTGTCATAAAAAAAAGCCCTGATCTAGGGGAAATAATAGCTACCACAGTATTCTCTACTGTCATGTAACACTGTGGGTGTGTCGACTAAACAGTTTTATTTTAAACATTCTCTTATTGACTTATCCTTCTTCCAAAACTATTTAGAAGATTCTAATCTTCTGAACTTTAGTGCACACACCCCAGACAGCAATAGAATCACTGACCAGCTCAGGCCATGTTAAAATCATCACCACACATCCCAGAGAGAAATACATCCAGTCTGAATGGGGCTTTAGATTGAAGCAGCCATTTTATTATTGACATTCACTTACAGTAGACACACAATAAATCATGGACCTCATTGGATATTAAAAGTCAAACAGATGGATATAAGCAGATGCTGGCAGCTGGTGGCGTTTTCAGATTTTTAGTTTATGTCTCTTTTGAGGCATTAAATAGTGACTGACCTCTGCCTGGCCATGGCCAGAGAGACCCTATAAACTCCCATTGATTGTTGGGGAGGTGTTCTGATTGTATGACTCATCAGTAAAAGTTATTTAACCACCTGAAGCTGCCATTTACTGACCCTTGGCAGCACAGACAAAATAATGTATTACACTAATATGACCTGTCAGCATCATCTGTTGGGTTTTGTTCAACCAAATGTTCCATGTTTTTCCAAAGCCAGGCATGTCATGTCAGGCCGACATTGCCATGCCACTAATCATTGCTAACGTCAAGCTTCAAGCCAGCGTTGACTGCTTTTATATTTAAACCAAGACCACCATCTTTATTTAAACTAGATCAAGGGCTTTGGGTTGCCTAAACATAAGCATAAAAACGAGTTATGCTTCAGTTGCCATGATATTTATTTGAAAACAGATTTGCTGTTGATAATTAGTAGTCTATAAATGCAGTTTTTAGGAGACATGGGTGAGCTTTAAAGCAGCTCAGGTCATTTTCAGTCTTGAGATGTCTGGTTAGGATTTTTAACCATGCCATGTCATGACTGGTTCAGGTTAATGCTACCTGCAAGCAGGATGTTGATTAAAGGAGCAGTGTGTAGAGCAGGATTTAGTGGCACCTAGTTGATGTGCAACCTGCTCGCCTCACTCTCTCCTTTCTAGCGTAAAGGAGAAACCAAGGTGGCTGCAAAATGTGTAAAACGCCATATCTAGAGCCAGTGTTTAGTGTGTCCATTCTGGGCTACTGTAGAAACATGATGGTTCAACATGGTGGGCTCTGTGGAAGAGGACCCGCTGTGTAAGTAGATAAGATAAGATAAAAAGGCTCATTCTAAGATAAGGTAAGGGAAATTGTTAATTTCAGGTGATTATACACTCAGAATTATGAATTATATTTCATTTCTGCCATATTCTGGAAATCAATCCCTCTAAATCTGACACACTGGATCTTTAAGGTTAAGTTAATGTTTCATTTAACATGATTTTGATGAACTTTTATTTATTTGTTCTGTTGCTTTTTTCCCTCCTCCATCTTTCCTCAACCCAATCTTTATTCAATCCCATCTTTCTTCAACCCTATCTTCCCCTTTTTTTTTTGTTCCTGCATGCTGCTGCTCACACACACTGTGTTGCTGGGCTTTGGGTTTGTATGGCACAATGTGATGTGTGCACATTTGTGTGTGTGTGTGTGTGTGTGTGTGTGTGTGCACCAGATTCAAGCCCACCTCAATCTTAAGAGGCTCCAGAGGAAAGAAGACACCACTGCGACCCCTTGGTGAGGGGATTCCCCTTGAATGAGTCCACCCCATTCAGCCACCCACCCTTCCTTTTCTTACCCGCTGATATAAAGGCAGATCCTTCTTGACTTTAGAAACTGTGGTGGAGAGGAATACGACAAGGCTGCTTCCCCAAACCTTCATACTTTGACCTGTTTGTGTACGTGTGTGTGTGTGTGTGTGTGTCTCTGACGTGTCTCTGCCGCATCACGACTTCAGATGCCGCTGCTGTCCTGTGTTTGTGTGTTTATCATATGTGTACTGCGTGGACACTCAAAGGTCATTGTTTATCTGTGTTTCTACGTGGACGTGTAAGTGTTGTGTTAAGTGTTAAGACTTGGTGTGTTTCAACAAGTGAAGGAACCACCATTGCTTACATAATTATCAGATTTAGCATCAGTAATTTTATTTTGTTGCCACATTCTGAGGCCAGTAAAATGTCATACGATGAATGAATGTCTGCAGATCTGGTGGGATTTGTGCTTGAAGGCTTCCACCTTCTTTCTGTGTTCTTGCGCCGTCTAAATCTTTATTTGCTGCTCTTCCTGCCACAGGATCGCTCACCATCGACCCCTGAACAAGCTTCACTTTGCTTCACCTTGCTTTTTGTTGATATGTTGTTGCCACTGATGTTGTCACTATTATATTGTTGCTGTTCTTTAATTTCCGCGACTGGTGCTCTTCCTCGAGTCGTATTCTGTCACTTCATTTCTGCCATTTTTATGTTGGATGTGAAACATCTGAATACCTGAAATAGTAAATGACAGCACATTCCATTGGTAAATATCTGTTTCTGCTCAGTGTTTTGTGTCCCTTCAGGTGAATTTCAACCACTTGTAAGGTCAAAATAATACAGTGTGAATAGGATTAAATTAATAAATGTGAACTCCTATGAGCAAGTGACCGGCGCTGCAGTGAACAGTGTGTTCTCAATCACAAATATATTGACTTTATTTTTATTTTCTCTTTCTTTCCCCCCTCATTCTTTTTTTTTCTTTGATTTTGTTCATTCCTCTTCTGTCTCTCCACTTTCTCCCTCTGTTTGTTTTTTTCTTCTCTGTCTGCTTCATTATCATGTTATTTTGTTTTAGGGGCCACCTCCAAGGTGGTTCGTCTCTTTCCTCCTCAGTGACGTCCTCCACAGCCCGCAGAGTAAGGCAACTCCCACAGCTTCCCCCCAAGAGCAGCACCGTAGAACAAGGTATTTAACAACGATGTGTGTGTGTGTGTGTGTGTGTGTGTGTGTGTGTGTGTGTGTCTATCTGTCGACTGCTACTCTACCTTTTGCCGCCACCTACTGTTTATCTTGTGAATAATATTCTCATAACAGTAGAGGATCGAAACAAGCATTCATTTGCATTTCCATTTAAAGTTTGTGAAACATTTGGATGGAAACACAGCTAATGACGACAAGCACAAAAATAGTGTGTAAAATAACCAGTTGTCTTTTTACAAAGCGACTTACAAAGAAAGGGAAACGATCAAGGTACAGTGTGACAAGGACATGTTAGTGCAGCAATAAGTACTACTCACAGAGAATCATGGTCCAGGTCCCGAGACTGCTTTATCAGTAGCCAGCATTAGAGACTTGAATTTAATGTGGGCTGCTACAGGTAGCCAGTGGAGCTCCATGAACAGCGGGGTAACGTGACCTTTTAGGTTGGTTGAAAACCAGGCGCGTTGCCGCGTTCTGGATCATCTGGAGAAGTTCCACTGTGCAGGTTGGGAGGCCCGTAAATGTATCCACAGAGTTCAGCTGTAATAACAGTAAGATAGAAAAAAAATTGACTGCACAGGCATGGAGCATATCTTTCTATTTCACTGTCCAACTGTTGGAAATGCACTCAGTCCTACACCTGCTGCTGCTTTTGGTCTGTCTGACCTGAATGACTAAGATTATTTTATTATTCTTATCTGTCGGGGTCATCACTGTTTTTGTTTTTTCAAATGATGAGTGTCAGAGCATGTATACTGAAAGGTGACATCAGTGTTAGTGTGTCCTCTCTGCTAGCTATAAGTCCTTTGTGTGCTGTGTGACCTTTTGTTGTGCTGCAATAAGGGTCAATTGTGCAGAGTGGTTTAAGTTGGGATTTCTCATGTGTGTGTGTGTGTGTTTGTGTGTGTGTGTGTGTAGCCCTGGTAGCAGAGGAGTGTGTTCGTCAGCTCCAGATGAGGGTTCATTCCAACCGGGTGTCAGCCGCCTCCACCTCCAGCCAACAGGACCTGGACCGATCCCTCAAGAACAAACGGGAGGTGAGCCACAACTATTTCTTTCTTTTATTTTTTCTGGCTTCATTTAGCCTGACAGTTCACTTTAAAACAAACTCATCAGGAGAATGGAGGGGGACAATAAGGGGTTCCAGCCAGAGAGCACGAGCCATAATGTTGCTGAAGTGCATCGCAGTGAATTGCATTTACTGTCTAAGAAAGTAATAAATTATGTTACCGTAAATGGTGAAGACCACTCAATAAAATGAATTGGTTCCAACTGGGCAGTCACTCAAGAATGCACCTAACTCTTCAAATACACGAGTGTGTAATCCACACGGCTGCTTTTTCCTATCCCTAACTTACAGAACGCTGACAGTTTAACGGCGATGCCCTGACTTTCACACATGTCTACATGCCAGTAGTTCCACTTTTTCCTTCGCGTACTGTGTCAGTGCTGTCTGCGTGATGCATTGCACTGTCCCCTGTCTGACTGGACGTGAAACGGTTTTAAATCCGACGGTGTAGATCATCACACAGGCCAACTTCATCATCCGAAAGTGGCAGTAATGCTGCAATATGGATGAGGCGTTTTATTCTTTTTGAGATTTTTAATAGCTTCTGGCCTTTTACACTTTAAACTAATACTTTAGTTTGTTCAATATTTTATTTTTAAAGGCAGGAACGTGTCCAAATAAAGAAAGAGAATTAAGGAACTCTTTAATTATATGCTATAATAGCTGAGATAAAAAAAAACACTTTATTCTAATCCTATTACCAGAATTAATAAGGTTATTATTGTAATATGCATTATTATGACAACTATTGAAGGCCATACACACCCCACAGGTGTTTCACTGATGTGCCTAATTCGACTTTATTTTAGTGCTGTGTGTGGGTATGGAGAGGCCAACATCTCCCTGACTATCATACAGGTCTTTTTTTTTTTTTCAGAGCAGTGTTGCAGGGAAGCACAGGTGTAATTAATTACATCAACGAAGGCTAACGTTCAATAAACGTCATAATAAGCCATGGCAGCAGTGAGTCATCGTGCACACTAGCAGGACCCTGGGGCTTGTACAGAAAGTACAGATGTACAGTACAGGTGGAGTTTGGTGACCTGGTAACATGTGAAAACAATAGGGCAGGGCCTTTGTCAATGGTAAAAGTTGGAATGAAGTTACAGAGCCATTTTGACATGAAATAGTCAGGTCAACACATTGATACTAATTAAGATCCTGTTCCATTCAGGTCAGACAGGGTCAGGGTGCTGCTGTGCTGCATGTCGGCTCACTGGAAAGTCTCTGCTGCAATAAATGGAACTGAACCTTTATTAGTGTCACTGGTAACACCTGTGTTTACACTGTCTGTTGATGATGTGATGAATTACGATTTTGACAAGTGAGACATGAACTGTAGATATCTTTAATTAGAATTCCTACTAGTAAACGTTAAATTAATTAACTTTCAGCATATGCTTTATATACTTTATGTGCCAACAACACTGCCTGTGACATTTGTTTCCCGCAGCTCTACAAGGACCAGAGGAGGAGCAGTGAGAATGTTTCCCATAAGTCCTCAGACAGTGATGTCAGCGACGTGTCAGCCATCTCTCGAACCAGCAGTGCCTCTCGCATCAGTAGCACCAGCTACATGTCCATCCAATCAGAGAGACCCCGGGGACGCTTCAGGTACCCACAGTCACTCTCTATGTATCATTGCTCTCAGTGAATTATGAAGTCCTATGAAATGAACTTTGACATCATGTCATGTCTCTGTGAACTGTGATAATCCAGCAGGGCCATGCGCGCGACAGGACGCCACATGATAAAGAGCACCAGCGTTAGCGGGGAGATCTACGGCATGGAGCACACTGACGGCAGCCAATCAGACACAGCGCTCGGGAGCCTCGGGAGCGGGATCAAGAAGCGGCGCTCGAGCCTCAGTCAACGTGTTGTCGCCATCCTGCCATCCAGACGCAGCCGAAGTACCTCGCAACTCAGCCAGACAGGTCAGAGATCAGTCGGAGAAATCATCACACAATACACATGAAAGAAACACACAAGATAGCAGGTCTACTCATCCTACCAGACCCTCAGTGAAGGTTGCTGTGTTTGTCATTCCTTCAAAGAAGCACCTCCACAATCATTTGAAGACATTAGTGTGATTACTGTAAATAATTAAACCATCGCCAAGAAGATTGGCAGCCTCGAACAGCATCTAGTCTGCTTTATATTGTGTGGTAAATCATTCAGTGTTTGGCTTTGGCAGATGATGGAAGAAGTTAAAAGGCTAATATAAAATCAGTAGAGCTGAAGCAACAAAAATTCTCAAAGCCGTGATATGTAGAATTTTATGTGGATACATTTTTGATTCTAGAAAAACGAGACAATCCCAGAGGACGGCAGAGGCTGTTGGATACATCAACATATTGTGATTGTAAAATAACGGCAAAAATTGCTTGAAGTTTGTCTTTTTCAAAAAGAGTTAAAGCTCTTACCTAATGGAAAACCTTTTTCCAAATAAGTTCTGACGTAACCATTTAAGTCAGGTCTTGTCATGGCTGCCACGGCTCTACAGTCCATCCATGATGGCACCACGCAGATCTGATGTAACATTAATACATGAAACAAACACAATCGTCTCATCTACTTCTTGTTTTCTGTATAAAGTGGCACTTTTTGAATCAACATCATCTCGTTGCGCTGTCTTCTTCTGGTTTTCTGACTGAAGAACTGGCGCCACCTACTGCTTTTCTCGTGAACCAACTAATATTCTAATAACTGTTGGATGGAAACAAGCATTTATTCACATTTCCCTTTACAGAATGTCTTAAAATTAAGTTAATATTTGTGATACATAACGATCGAGATATTTACTCTTGTGGTGCAGCGATTCCTTTTTGTATCTGGTGCTCTGTCTATCTCTGGTAGAAATCAAATGCATGTGATGAGCACAGGAGCAGTATGATGCCCCTTTCTGCAGACAGCAGAGGACTGAAAAACAGGTGTCAAAATATTCTCAAAAAGATGCTAGGATGGTGTTACTCAAACTTTTTACACTGTGTACCTCCTCAGAAAATCAAAGTACAACTGCTGATGTTAAAATACAGCAGTGATTGACTCTTTTCAGCTGCAGACAGTTGACACAGGAGGCAGATTTACTACTATTATTTATTGTTGACTGCTGAATCCTTAATGAAACCAGTTCAAGAAGCAGAGCTAATTTGTAGTAAAGTGGTCCTTCTGATATTTCCTGTTAGGAGCCATGATTTTTTTTTGTTTTTTAACCATATCTGAGCTCATGTATGCGTGCAATGGGTGAGATAGTTGCAGGATATTGAAACCAAACATTTCAGGAAATGCAAAACTTATTTTAAATTACATTCCAGCGGGTTTATCATTTATTTTCAATAGAAACTTTGTCATATTTTGATATGTATAATATGTTTTTAAATTAATTTATTTCATTAAACATATATGTATCAGAGATTCCTCCAAGTACCACCAGTGGTACTAGTACCGTAGTTTGAGAAACAGTGTGTTACAATACACGTCATATATTTATAGAGTATTTTTCATTTGATTGTCAAGAGTCTCTACATGTTAAATGTTTATAATAGATTAATTTATTTATGGATTTTAATGTGTGTTTGTCTGTATAGAAACACACTGGTGTGGCACTTAAGGACAAACACACACACACACACACACACACACACACACACATACTGTACATTCATTGCAGCAGCCTCTAGCTGTAACACACATTTCGATCATTTTACACGTTTCCAGTGTTGCTGTTGTTTCTCATGCTGTTGTTTATTGGATTTGTTGTTATGTGTGTTATTTCAGAGGCGGCGGGTAAGGCGGCGGAAAGACAGAAAGGTAAAGCAGTAGTCAGACAGACAGACAGTTTGAAAGGAAGACAGTCAGACACTGTAAGACAGGAATAAAAGTAAACGTGACATAAACGTTAAAGGTGACATCTCTGAGGTGCCATAAAGGTTCATCGCTGGTGCATGATAAAGCAGCATGGCTTTATATTATACAACAGTAAAAAATACACTATTTAGCAGCTGTTGGATGTAACTTTAGTTATTTTAATTACATTGAAATGTTAAAGAATAAGTTAAGCAGTAAAGTTTTATGAGACACAGATGCAGGCTGAATAGACCAAACTCAGGCAGAGAGAGCCACAGAGAGGAAGAGCAGCTCTGTTTGTCAGACCGTAGTTCCTCCAGCACCTCCAGCTCTTCCTAAACTCTGTCTGCGGCACGCTTCCTTACTCCACCCTCTCCTGTCATCATCGTGTTAAAGGGATGGTTCAGTTCTACAAGAAGCCCGGCTGAGTCAGGAATATTTTTCTCTGTAGTCTGATTGCTGCAACGTACAAAAAAGAAACTAAATCTGACTCAGTATCTTCACGTCATAACCCGAAACACTGGTATTCTTTCTGTGTGGACTGAACAGCCGGCTTTAAAAAGACCTGAACTCCTCCTTTAAATCTTCAACCCTCCGAGTTCTACCTTTTACATCCTTACCAAACATTCAACTCCAGGGTTGACTGACTATCTTCCTGCAGTGACCTCATCACCTAAAAAAAACAAGAAATAATTCCTTTGTGATTTTCTACGCAATTATCATCCTAAAGATTGCCATGTATTTATTTTATACAGAAATGATGTTTTGGGATGTTGGTGAGGTCACCATGGAATATGAATTTGCATGGGATGGCCTGCAAATAAACAGATAAACCTCTATAAGCCTATAGTTATCAGGCTTGTCAGGGTTTTGGGTAGGTATGACATGATAACCTGATAACTGAGAACCTTGTCTAAATGGCATCTACAAAGTCTAATTGTTTCACACATCTTCTCTGTGTTTGTCACAGAGGCGACAGCGGGCAAGAAGGTGGGTAAGGCCGGCAGCAGCAGCATCCAGAGGAGTGTGGAGACGGGTATGGCCGTGGAGTACCCGAGGGGAGGGACGGCCATGAACCGGCAGGCCAGCAGAGAGTCGACTGATGGCAGCATGAACAGCTACAGCTCTGAGGGGAAGTACGTACACGCGTGTGATCGCAGAATACAGGGCTTTGTGGGCTGTGTGCAGTTTACTGTGAAAACCTGACAAAGACAAAGTTAAAGAGAACATTTTAATAACATTAACAACATAAGACACCAGGAACTTAACAAAAGCAAGAAGACCTGCTTGGTACACATGGAATGTCATTTTAGTTGATATTAAAGACATAAATATGGATCATGGAATGTCATTTTAGTTGATATTAAAGACATAAATATGGATAAAAACGTCCTTTTTTAGATAAAAACTTTTAAAATAATTTACCACGGTACTGACATATTTACCACTCTCGATTCCAAAAAGGTTTGGACGTTGTGTAAAACTTAAATAAAAGCATTGATTTGAAAATCCATCTCAACCTACCTTAGACTGAATACACTAGAAATGTTCAAATTGAGAAAAGCTTTTTTTTTTTTTTAAATGGCTTTAAGGTTAGGACAGGAGCAACAAAAGACTCCATAAACAGGTAAACAGGTTCGTTGGAAACATACATTGATAACAGTATCATGATCAGATATGAAAGGGGCATCCACGAAGGGCTCAGTTCACAAGCAAAAAGATTCTCATACCATCTGCAATCCATAATATCATTCAAACATTCAGAGAATCCAGAGAGTCTCTGCACATTACACATTACAGACAGGAACCAACACTGAATGGCCATGACCTTCAACCCCTTGGGCAGCACTGCGTTAAAAATGATTCAGTCGGTCAGATTTTATTTGTGTAGCAATTTTCATGCAAACAAAATGTAACACAAAGTGTTTTACACAATAATCCTCCGTTATAAACAACACAAACTGAGGAAGGAAGCACTATCTCATCATCTTGCAATAATAATAATAATAATAATAATAATAATAAAATAATAATATTATGAATTAATATGTATGTATAAATAGACAGTCAACTAAGTAAATAAATTAAAGTGAAAATAATGTAACAGATGAAAATAAATAAACAGACAAATTGATAAATATAAAAAAGTTTGCTCTTAAAAATATAAACATCTGCTACCCTCAGTATAAAGGATATTATTATTATCCATTATTAGACCATGTGCTAAGGAAGACTTGAAAACTGTAAATAATCACATTTTTCAAATAATGTATTTACTTTTTATTATTACTGTATTAAGTGTTAAAATGACCATGCTGTGTCATGAAACATGATGAACTGAAATACAAGCTTCTTGACAACAATACTACAGTCACTATGTTTCTTCTTTTGTTTTGATCCGGTATGATCCCGCACACGGCCCGTGTGGACCCTCTGGGTTGCCAGATATAAAACATACTATGGCCATAAAAGAAGTCTAACAAAGTAGATCAATAGAGTTATCGTTAGATTATGCCTGACCTAAAAAGCTCCATGAGCCTAAACGTGATAAAGAGCACTCTCCCGTGTTTTGAACTTGACCTGCAGCAGTTTAGCCCCTGGACATCACTGTTACAAACAAAGTTACATATTGTTCCTTTAACTATGCACTGCATCTGGCATCTTCTATGTGTTTTGAGTAGTGGTGTATGACTTGTTGAATAATGTGTGTGTGTGTGTGTCAGTCTGATCTTCTCAGGTATGCGGCTAGGTGCCGACAGTCAGTTCAGTGACTTCCTGGATGGTTTAGGCCCAGGTCAGCTGGTTGGCCGGCAAACACTGGCCACGCCCGCCATGGGTGAGTGATGGCTCCATCAACTCCACAGCACAGACCCAACCCCAGCATCGTACATCTGTAATGCAAACTCAAAGAGAAAATATGTTATATATAAAAATAGAAGAACATGTTTCATCTTTTGTTAACATGCTTCATACACTGAGCTGAAGAGTTAAAATGGGCAAGCTAGACATAGTTTCTGTGTGTCTAAATGTGGTTTGTATGTGTGTTTGCATGTGTCTCTTACACACACAGGTGACGTTCAGATCGGTTTGATGGATAAGAAAGGCCAGCTAGAGGTTGAGGTGATCAGGGCACGAGGCCTTACCTCCAAACCAGGCTCCAAATCCCTCCCAGGTAACCACACACACACACACACGCACACACACACACAGTCAACCCTCAAAGAGGCCTGAACTCAAACACATGCACAACCCAACAAAGCTGTTCTCTCCCATTTCTTCTTCTCCATCTTTCTATCTGTCCACCTTCTTTCTCTCTGTTTGATCCCTCTCACCTCATCCCTCCATCCCCAGCTCCCTATGTCAAGGTCTACCTGCTGGATAATGGAGCTTGCAAAGCCAAAAAGAAAACCAAGATTGCACGAAAGACCCTGGAGCCGCTCTACCAGCAGCACCTGCTCTTTGATGAGAGTCCCCAGGGCAAGGTGCTTCAGGTAATATTCTGCGTGTGGTGGGTGGGTGGGCAGGGGGGTGTACCTAATAACACTTTAGCCTTAAACAGACTGAACGACCAAACCATTGCTCACTTTGTAATGAGAATGTCTATAAAAAGACTTAAATAGAAACTTCTTCTGATTTACGGCATGCAATAGAGAATCTTTTAGGTCCTGGTTTAACAGAAAATGACCACATTATAGTGTAATTATCTCTCTGCCAGAACTGTAGACTTGAGACTTTAGACTTGAATAGACCTAATTGCTGTGAGAATTGACTTGGGAGTGGAAAGCAAAGAAGATTCTTGTCTCAAATGCTGACAAAAACCTGCTTTGCGTGGACACAGATCTTATATAATTATTAACCATCTTCATTAAAATAATATCCCGGCAGAGGTTTGAACCAGGAATGCACCACCTTCCATAATATATTCCTGCAAATGTTTTACAGTACAAGCCTTGTTGAGAAATAAAGGGTTTGTGTCCAGTGAAATACCAGAGGGCTTTTAATTTGAAACAGATACAGGAAGTGTGGAGTTAGTATTAACAAACGAGAGTGGATAAACCTTGCAAACATAGCAAGCGCTCATAAAAAGGCTGACATTGCTGAGAGCTGCTCGCTGTCTCAATTTAGTTCGCAACAGCTACAACAGTTAGTTTGCACAAAATCAAACTGGTTTAAGCTCGTACAATGGATCGGAACAGCAACACCGGAAGCTGACCCAAACCTAGTCTCAAAACACTTCAAAGCAAATCTGCATTATTGACTTTGAGTCTGTCTAAAAGAGTTTAAAGATCTGAGTCAGGTCCTGTTGAAGCCCCTGAAGAAATGATTCATAAACACGTTGATGACGTGCTCAGTGCTCACCAGTTTAACTCATCTCTCCCATTCTCTCCTCTAGGTCATAGTATGGGGCGACTATGGACGATTGGACCACAAATGTTTCATGGGTGTAGCACAGATCCTATTGGAGGAGCTGGACCTCTCAAGCACGGTGATTGGCTGGTACAAACTGTTTCCGCCGTCCTCATTGGTGGACCCTACATTAGCTCCGCTTACGCGGCTGGCGTCTCAGACGTCATTGGACAGCTCAGGACCGCCACCAGGCGTTCGGTCCTAGTGACCGAATGGTGACCACAAAACAAACCCCCACCCTAAACCCCCCCAGAGTATCCCTTAAATGACAAACTAATGGACCACAGCTGCTGGACCAGAACTGAGCAGAGGGCGAGAACACAGCCCCGAGGACAACGACGAGAAGCCCTCGGTCAACCAGTGAAAAGCCAGACGGAGCGACAGGGAATGAGAGAGAGAGAGAAAGAGAGAGAGGGAGAGACAGAACTAGCCAATCAAAGCTTAGCTGGAGTCTGACAATCACGTCTCACACCTTCCCTCTTCCTCCTCCGTATGCCTTTTTGTTTTCAAAGCTTTGCTTTCTTTGTTTTCTCCTCCGAGCTGCAGCGGTGGAGGTCTCCGTCCAACATTCTCCTCTGATGTTCTTTCTTTATTTTTCTCCTTAACTTCCGTGTGCAGGCCCTTATCAGAGCACCCGATCAAAGTGGAGTCCTCCACCTAGTAGCGCTCCGGCCAATCAGAGTAGAGCTTTTACTGCTATGCCACAAGGATGAGCGGCGTAAACAGGAGGTAGTAAACCGACGCAGCTACACCGCCGCTTAGAAGGTCGGCTGTTGTCTCTGCCGGTGTTACCGTGGTAACAGTATCGTTGTAAATGAGCACGTGGGGGGCAGCGGTCTTGTCTCCTCTTCAGGTGAAGGGAACCTGCACACGCACGTGCACATTCTCAGCCTTGTTGTGACGTATGAAAGCAAGCACAAGAGAGGCTTGACTCCTTTATCGAGACAGAGGCGAACAAAAGGTTTTGCTCTTTGTCCAAACAAAGACGAAAGAACATAGAGGCCAAATCGACTATTTGCTTTTTATTCTTTCATTTGGAACTTTTTTTATTTCTGTCTTTGTTTTGCCCAGAGTTCAGAACGGCACCGTCAAGGTGCAGACTCCCTCTGTGTACGTGTACGTTTGGTTTTCGAGCGACGGTGCACCAACGGCCGACGATAAAGGTCAGGTCACATTCGCCCAAACACCATTCGCCCAACCCCTCAAACCCTCACCCCACCAACACCCCTGGTCTCCTCCCCCTTCCTGAACCCTCAAACTCCCCCTGTAAGGAGGGAGCAAGCATGACTCGGGGACACCCCCACTCCTACCCACCACCACCACCACCACCACCCCCCCTCCCGGCCCCCCAAAGCTGCATGCACGTTTCTTTCGTTCCGTTTGTTTCGTTTTTTTGTTTTGTTCTCTACTTTTTTGTAAAATAGAAGACGAGACAAATTTAAGGAACAATTCTCAAAAAAACAAAAACAGAAAAAAAGACTAGACTATGTGTGTTAGTTCCACATAATTTTAGGCCAGCTTGTATGTTGCATGTTCTTGTACAGTTTGCTCGTACTGAATATGAATACAAATCGAGAAAAGCCAAGCCATCCCCGCCCCCCCCCCTCCCCTAACAGGAGCGGACCAATAGGGGAGGGGATCAACTCCGCCCAGGCCACGTCTACCACTCTGGGTCTAAATATACATATTACGAAGTCTCCAGAAAAAAAAAATTCTCTTTGTTTCAGTTTTGTTTTTGTTCGTTAGTTTGGTTTGGTTTTGAACCCTTTGAACAACAGTGCTGTTCTGTAGTACTGAGCATACTCAAGCCCCTGGCGTATCTGAGGGTGTAGGTGTCTAAACTGTAGTTTAACACAGTCGGGGCTAGAGACAGAGATAGAGAATGTGTGTATAACAGCTAAATGTATATGAAGTATCATTATGAGTTTGACAGAAATTATAAAGATATAGATATATGAATATAAAAAGAGTGTATCTGACTGCACACCCGTCACCAACATGCACACACACACACACACACCACACACACACACACACACACACACACACACACACACACACCTTGTACATACAAACCAGGACGAGCAGCTTGAACCTAAGTTATGAACAGACAGAACATCGCTGACACACAAACATTCCTGGTCTCGTTGAAGGGAATCTTTGCGTCCTGTGGATGTGCTCGAGCCGCTGAGCGGCGCTGAGGCACGAGGGGGCGCTAATAGGCCTTTATTTTTATTTTCATTTTTTCTCGTCCCAGTTGCAGAAAAAAAAAGCAGAACCAATTGGAGCAAAGTTTACTTTCTTCTCCGTAAACCCCCACCACCCCCCTCACCCCCCTCTTCCCACCCCGCCCCCGCGTCTATTACTATTGGTTTGGACTGGACTTCTAAAGCCAATAAGAAATCTGATTTTGCAGACATATTTTGCGGATGTTTCTGTTGAAACCCTTGGCGGTGTGGCCGACTGCCCTTTCCTTTGTCAGTATTACTCCAGGAATACTGATTGTTTACAGCCCATGGCTCCCCACTCCCAAACCACAATTTTAGACGAAAGACTAAGTATTCACTGCAACAGTTCTTGTTTGTATAACAGATGTGGCTCTACTGATGTGTATGTTTTATATTCAAGAGTTCATTTTTATTATTTACAAATAAAAGACTGTGTGGAAGAAGATCATGGCTTTTTCTTTTTGGTCTCAAAGTATTGTGGAGTCTGTGACTTGAGATCCTTTTTGACATGGTGAATGTGATAGTGATGTTTTTTTGTTTTTTTAACGGTGCACACACACTGGAACAATACAAGGTCAACCTTTTAACATGTTTCAGCTTTTTCTTGGAGCCGCTTATTTCATGATAAGGAGATGAAGAGAATAAAAGGAGCTGCTGTGGGGTCCATGGGATTAACCTAGTCTTACTTTTGTATTTGTATTTGGGACATAATATTATAATGATTTATGTTATATGATAATGTGGTGTTTTATGATTATTTTGCATCACTCTACTGCAGCTCTGTGCGAATCCTCCATCATCTTCCAGTTTAGACTGACACTTGTAGTCCTCTCTGGCTTCTACTGCCACCCTGTGGAGAGAGTCGAGACATCTCGCTGTCAAAACACTGATACAGTGAATGTTACTCTGTGTACTCAAAGGCAATGAACATGTTACAGATTTAAATTGAATACATATTAAATATTTTTCCTCCCATAACCATTAGAGAGTTCAAAATAGATAAAATATTTGGTTGGCTCCTATTTCGTTTTTTATTTCTATCATGTGAAACAAGGACAAATGACCTCTAACAGACAAACATGAAGTGATATATTATTATTGAGAGGATCGCAATGTATACACACACATCAGACTGTATTTGTACAGTACTTTTTATACAAACAAAATGCAACACAAACTGCTTCACTCAATAAAACTGCACTCCATCCCCGACCCTTTATAAGGAATGAGGAAAAACCCGAGGCAGGTCTAAAAATATGAAATATATAAATAAATAAATAATCACACATCACACTACAGTAACATGACTCATCAGGCATCTTTTATTTTGGACCCCTGACTCAAAAGAGATGGACTTCCTATTCCTACAGGTAACATCAACAGGAAAATGTAATTTCGACATTTGACATCATGCTGCGCTTATTGGTTATTGAACCATCAGCTCATCAGAATCTGAATCATCCACCCAAACAATATTAGTCAAAGAAAACCACTGCAGCTCTCATGACCAAGTGAAAAATCAACAAAATTGTGGAAGCTCTGCAGCCTGAGGGAGTGATTTTCCTCATCACAGATGACTCACCAAAGGTTGGCATTAATCATGGATCCAGAGATGAACTATCACTATTTCTGTAGAGCTTTACATCATTCACCCACTCATTTAGTCACTTACACAGCAATGGCAGCAAGGCTCAGGCCTGACCATCAGGAGCTGAAGTTCGGAGCCAAGGTTGACTGGAGGAGCCTGGGATCGAACCTCCTACCTGCACCACCATGTCCAAACCACACAGACCAGGGCAGAGGTGAGTCCTTCTGTAGCCATCCAGAGAAGGTCCAATCAATAGACAGAGTGTTTTCCTCTATGAGTCAATCTGCAAACTTTAGTTTTTACTAGTGGAAAGGTGTCGGTGTAGGAATAGACAGGAAAGTGTGAAAAACAGCAGATTAATATGCTTCAGTGTGCAACAGTGTATGTGAAGATTTATTTGTTCTTATATACACATGTAAACTGAGAGTCAGCGGCTTCTCCGCTGAGCCTCACCCTCTTGGCTACTTAACATTAGTTTTATCATTAGCCTCCAGGCTATCGTTTCTTTCTGAGTTATATAGTTATTGTTGGTCTATTATTATTTGCCTTTAAGGTCCATGACAGATCACGATTTATGTTCAGGTCCTGGTATAACGTGGAAATCCACTTTAACATCAGCTCGTAGTTACTCTAGATCCAATGCACTTCTCAGGTGATGTTGAACTTTCCGTGATTTGATGTTGTGTATGTTCTGGTGCTTAATGGAGAGAGTTTTGGTTCAGAACAAAATGTGCTTATCAGGATGAACATGATTATTGCTGACTTCTGTGGACCCCTAACAGCTGGGCCAAGAAAGCGGGAAAAACATTCAACATTCATTCTACCTGTAAATGTTTTATTCTCATTATTTAAATTACTTGAACTTTAACTTCAACTTTTTTGTCCCTGAGGAGGAAAAATCTTCCTAACTATAGATCAACACACATGTGAATATAAGATACATAAAACATAAACCCACCACACCGCTCATATTCTGTATCATCTGTCCAGAGAGCAGCTCAGAGAAACGTTTTCAGCTCTTTATTGCCATCTTGTGGTGAAAATTGTGAACTAAATTTGGTTGTGAAAGCAGTGGAAGGGACTAAGCGTCACTGCACTCAGCTAAGTGCGTGGTTGTGCTGACAATCATTTACAGAGTAAAATAATAAATACAAAAATAAATAAAGTGTCAATGAATACAATGAAGTGTAAAAACTGAACGTTGATGATGAAGATGCAAAAATGTGTCCTTTCCTACAATACAGCATTGGAAGTATACTGAACTGTGTATTGTGCAGTACAGTATGTTGTTTTCTATGGTAGTAAATAAGAGCTTTTGATTCTTCCAAAGAAAAGCAGAGCACTTAGTCCCTGCAGGCAATCAAAGCTCGTCCACATTCATTGTGAACATGGTTTGAAGTAGACCAGAGTGATCAGAGATGGACTGTTTGTATGATGCTTCAAGCGAATCAATTAGAAACTAATGAACATTTATTTATTCTCTTCAGCCGACGCCTAATGCAAAAAGCTAAACAGCACTTCTACCACTGAGCAAAGACAAAATGAACTGGAGTCACGTCTGCTATCGTTCATGTGGAAGCGATCATCATGAAACCTGTTCAACAATATTAAAAAAATGTGTGCATAATTTTAAAGCTCTGCTAGAGATGATCAGATTTCACTACATGATTTTTGTGGCCGAAAGAATTCATGATAACAATATTATCTCTATATCTACAGTAACCTGAGAGAAAAATGAGCATCATCTTTAACTTTTACATGGTATTCTCATGTGTTTTTTTACCATGATCATTTCCTAAATATCATATTTGTCATTAATTCTGGCATATCTCAACACACCTACTATCTACCAGATCAAAGTTTATATCTGTTGAATACTGACAAACTCTTCAGAACTGAGCTGTGACTTCATTTCATAAATGCATCAATAAGCTTCTCCTAAATGTCCTCAGTTTAGAGTGAATCAATCATTTATGACTGAATGTACTGATTCAGGGTTCTTGTGTTTTTGTTGAAGATAATCCAGACACAAAATCCTGAAAATGGATCAGATGGTGATGTTCCAACATGATGGTGAATGAAAGTGTCTGGGCTCACACAACACAAACCTGCACTCAGCATCACATCACATCCTGACAACAACCCCCTGATCAAGACTTCAGATGAAGGCAGGCGGTGCGTTTGCTGTCAGAGCTCTCAGACTCTGCTTTAAATCTCTGCTCAGTTTCTGTAAACGTGAACATCTTCCGTCTGACTCTTCATTTTGTCTCAAACATTTCAGCGTTTGGTAGTTTTGTCATGTTTTTGTTTTTTCTGTAGATCACTTTGTGACTTCAAGGTGCGTCAGTTTAGAAAGTCTGTGGACGTTGCTTTAATTCTAGAATCTAAAGTATAGTAACGTCTTTTACTTGATCAAGACTTATCGGGACTCTGATGTTTATGAGGACATCAGAAAAAATTATATTGATTAGTCGTGAGCCAGACTGTGTGAACTCCACTCTGTCCTCCTCAGATTAAGTTCAGGTGTGACATGTGATCATGTGATCGGACTCGGTCGCTACTTTCCGGTGAGGTGACGCTGCTGGAAACGGAAGGGTGTCATGTCAGATCAGATTTGTTATGTCCCCCCACCCACCTCTCTGGTCTCTGGCTCTTCGGCAGCGCTTCAGAGCCGTCAGAGCATTCATTACCGCACCGCACTGCCGCTTAATCTAATTAGGTAGCCGGCTCGTGGCTTTGGGTTCATCTATTGATATTCATTAAAAACACACGATTTATCTCTGAGCACCGAGGCCCGCTCAGACTCCATCCCGACAGAAACACAGAAGGAGGAAGAAGATTTACTGGATACGAGTTCATCAGGATCCGCTGATCCCAGAACAGCGTTAATAATCCTCAGACTGACTGATTCATATCACAGCAGCGAGATGACGGAGAGGCAAACCGTCACCGTCAACTCACTGCTATTATGAAGAATTTAAAAATAAATAAAATAAATAATAATAATAATAAAATAATAATAAATAATAATAATAATAATATACAAATCACATCATTTGGAGGAGGAGTGTTATATATATTTTTACAGACTGTGACTCAAATAAATAACAAATGTGTTGGAAGAAGAAATCTGAAACGTGATGAAATGTTTTTTTCAAATCAACTCCTTCTTCTATAAAATCGAAAAAAAAATTAAACAGTTTCAAGCGTGCAGCTGCAGGAGAAGAGCTGAGGTTGTTCATGGTTTCAGGACTTCAGGGTTTTGGTCTCACAAACTCACAAGCACTCTGGTGTACTGCGTTTAAATCAAAGAATTATTGCAATCTGGAAACATAATTCAATAATAGTAATCAATAATCGGAACCTTTCAAAGACAAGATCCCTCAGACTTGGTGGTGTTTCTTATTTTTGCGGCTCCTCCGTGTCTCCTTCACTTTACATTCAACACAACCACCTCCTCTGCGAGCTCTTCTTTATTGTCCTGATTGAAATGAATATTTACAACATTGTTACAAATTTAAATCCCCCCCAAAAATCAATTCCTGAAGCTCAATCTGACGCCGCGGGCCCTCCGCGGACCCCCTCTCCTCTCCCCTCCCCTCCCCCCTCCCTCTCTCCGTGCGCTCTTACGCTGCCTGTGTGTGGACACTAGGGGAGCTGAGTCCGTGTTTGGAGCTGTTCCGGAACGAAAGTCACCCGTTGGAGCGGCTTTGGATCTGTGACGGTAAAGAGGTTTCAGGTGATTTCATACACCAGTCCAACAACTGGATCAATGCCTGATGGTGATCTTTAAAGGAGCGAGGGATGTTTCTGTGCATGTATCAGAGAAGACAGGCAGGTTTTATCATACATTTAATTAACTGACCCACGGATCTGTTTGTTAGTCTGATAGAGTTTCACCTTTTCCAAATATAACAGACAACACACAACAACACACACACACACACACCACACACACACACACCACACAGTTGTTTGGAGTGATTTTGGAAGCCAGCTGTCAGTCAGACCTCCAAACACAGCAGCTTTTTAACCATGATGCGTTTAAGAACATCTCAACATCAGCAGCACAAAATAGGCCCCTCCAGACCACCCACCCTACTCCACCCCTCACATCTCCTGCTGCCTTTATGGATCCCTATAGCTATAGCCCCTCTCAGAACACAAATCAGTCCCGAGTGAGCCATTCTCCTCCCGTCATTCATCTTCATAACAGCCCGTTTAGTGTAAATTTAACAACGACTTAACTACGGAGGCCATAAACACGTCCGTGCATTAACAGGCAGATGGATGGGATGGATGGATGTGGTTGTGTGGTAGTGGGTTTGGTGGGAGTGGGAATGTGCACGGTGCGTAACTCTCTAAAGACTCCGGACCCGTGGAGTCTGCAACGGGTGTGTGTGTGGTGTGGGGGGGGGGGGGGGGGGCTTCAATGAGTCCTCTGAGGGAGAGTTTCAGCTGGTCCCAGAGCAGCAAATTGAGAGCTTTTACAGCGAATGTAAAGACTGGCTCTGCACAGTGAGATACACTCAGTGTAAACATGAATCATCTGGTCTCAAAGTTTGGAGGATGTGGTCACATCAGGGCCACACGTGGTACAGAGGGGTAGTGATGTATGGGGGGTGTGGTGGGTGGTGGTGTGGTGGTGCGGAGAAGCGGGGGTCTGATAATTTTGTCTATAGCGTTAATCCCGCCTGATTTCACTAATACCACCACCGCGCCTGACGCAACGGCGGTGCGCGCATATTCCCCCGATGTGATAATGGCACGTTGTGAAATCCACCCCGCTCCCTTTATTGCAAAGCTTTTGGGTGGTGCTGTATGTAATGGGGATGGGCTGAAATTCCTCCGCAAAAAGCCAGGGACTAGATTTAACAGGGATTTGGAGGTAATTCCCAACCGGAAATAAACGTGAAACCCTCGGAAACTGTTTTTCTTTCGCCACGGCGCTGAAACACGGTTTGTCATAATTTTTTTTGTTCTTATTTTTGTTATTTTAATTGTTAAAGGATTAGTTTAGTAAAGAGGCGCAGCTCAACAGATCAAAAGGGACAGAAGTTTTCATCCTAAAAATTCAAGGCCAGACTCTGAGCGCACTGAAGATTAATAGATGCATAAAGCTGAAGTTTTATGTGAATGAAGTTTGGTTCAGATCGTAAAACACCTGAAACAATTTAAAACCTTCCTTTGTGTGTCCCTGAATGGAGCCTACTGATGCCAAACTGTGTGTAAATTTACAAGTTAAGCATCGTGTTTTTTTTGTTGAGTTTAGTCAGTGGTGTGTTTGTAATCTTTTAATACTAAAAAAGACTTTTAGGGCCCCGTGAAACATTAATGTTGCCTTTAATTATGACTTTGTGCAGAAGTCCGTTTACGCTGCGCGTAAAAATTGGACAAAAGCAACAAAAGCAGCGGCTGGAGAGAGAGAGAGATAAGTGCTGGAAGAGAGTATGGAAAAGAGGGAGGTGTGATGTGTGCAGGATGGTGTGGGTGTGTGTTGTGTGTGTGTGTGTGGTGTGTGTGTGTGTGTGTGTGGTGTGGGGATTGGAGCTGATTTATCTCCAGGAGCCCCCCGGTCATTTCCATATATGAAATGCGCCCCCAGTCACTCAATTTCCCCGGAGCTGTCGTGCGTGCAGGGGAAGGCGCGCATGTGACCACCGCAGGTCTGATGCCATGTGCCTCTCCGCCTCTTTTCACGCTCCTTACAAAGCTTAAATTCTGCCTCCCCCATCCTCCCCCCACCACCCGCTATTATTTTATGAACCACCATCAAAGCACGTCGCTGTCCGTTCGCGTCGCTGCACACACGTCGTGAATATAAGGCGACGAAGGTTGCAGCCGCCTCAACAAGCGAAATAAAAGTGCTGAATGTGAGAAATAAAGTTAAAGATGGCAGAGTGTGGCCTACATATGGCGCAGAAAATATATACAGCTATATACACTTTTTATCTTTACGCACACCTGACTGCGGCCTGTGGCTCCAACTTCACTCCAGGTGATTCTGGATCCTAAACGAGGAAATAAAGGATTAAATATGACACACACACACACACACACACACACACACACACACACACACACACACAGGCCCCGCAGAGTGCTGCTGTACCTCCACAGCATTACGCATGCAGCCTGATTGATGTATGACGGAACCGGCGACGCGCTTCCATTTACATATAGCGATTCCCCTGCGCGCTCCCCGAGTCCGAGCAGCTTTACGGGCTTTGATCAATGTCCCGCCTTGACTTGGAGTGGTGTGTGTGTGGTGCGTGTGTGGTGTGTGTAAAGTCAGAGGAGATGGAAGAGGAGGATGGGGGGGAGAGAGAGAGAGAGAGAGAGAGGAGGAGGAGGAGGAGATGGGAGGAAGAGAAAAAGGAAAAACACTCTTTGTTGCCAACAGATGGAGCGGGGTGTAGGGAGAGGTCAAGGTTAGTGCTCTCGGATGTGTGTGTGTCGAACGAGGGCCCCCTTTTTAAAGGTGGGCACCAATTAAGGCTAACATGGTCTCTATTAAAATCGGGAGAACAACTTTTGCCTGACAGATGAGCTGCGGGGCTCGTTTATGTCTCAAAAACCATCAGTTGTCGCTCCACTTTTTTAAAGTTTTGGTGCCAAATGACGCACAGAATGCCCCACGCCGGCCTCAAGTGAAAAGAAGCCCGCCAGTCATAAAACATGATGATAAACATAAACAACACGACGCAGTGTGCTTTCTCCTGGATGTTTTTTTTTAACTCCGGGTGCAGCTCCGAACACTCCCCGTGTCACGCAGCTGTAAAGGCTTCTAATGTTACGGATCAGGTTTAGCGGGTACGATGGCCGCCTGTCGCCATCCAGACAGCAATAGGCCACCCAGGACACCCGATGCCCGGGCACACACACACACAAAAGAAGAAAAAAAAGGGAGAGAGCTAAAATCCCTCATTTATCCCCAATTAGGCTCCTTAACAGGACGCGTCATTTTCCGAACATTTCTCTGTGCGTTATGACAGCGTTTAAGAGCGCCTTTAAAACCCATTAGGTGTTTTTTTTTTAAAGTGAAAGCCCCTCAATCAGTTTTATGAATTAAGTCCAAGATTAAATCCACCGGTGAAAAGTGAAATCTAATTTCAGCGACCTCTTCGTGATCTGAGAAGTGTCCAAAACGAGACAAACACACAGAGAAAAAAACAAAAAATCTAAACTCAGCTAACCCTTCCACGCAGCCTCCTTTTTCATCAACCTTGATTCTGATCAATATGATCAAACATTTTAAATCTGTTTTCCAAAAATTCACGGCAGAGCGCCGCTTGTGTGCTCAAATATTACGATATTCGCTTTAAAACGTGTGTTCCTCTCTGTGATTTCACACATCACCTTCGACAAATTCGTGTTAAATTGTCCAGCTTGATTTTCACTGTGCGCGCAAAGACAAATAAGGAATTAAAATAAAACACGTAATGGTCAGCGCAGATTAGAGAAACATGAGCGATCTTTATGATTTCATAGAAAGTATTAAAGTGCACTTTGACGCGCCTCTGCCTCCATGTCACAAACTTTGTGTTGAAGATGATATTGATGTTTAAAAAAATCTCCCCCCGCAACTTAGACACTCGGTCACAAGCGGGATAATCAACCCTGTGCAAGATAATCGCCGTGCACGCGGGCGCGCCCCGCACACACACACACACACACACACACACACACACACACACACACACACACACACACACACACACACCAGGTCCGTCTAATAAGCCATGCAGCGAGTTGCAACCTGCAAAATATTCATCACTGGTCATGCATTTTTCCCCTTGACGTTGAACCTCCCCTCCTCCTCTCTCTCTCCTCTCTCTCTCTCCTTCTTTCTTCTCTCTGTCTCTCTCTCTCCCATTCCTCCTCCCTCCCTCCTCCTCTCTCCTCCTCCTCCTCCTCTCTGTCTTGCCTCCCTCCACTACCAACCCCCACCCCACACCCCCCCTCCACCCCCCCCTCGGTATTAAGTGCGCGTCTCTTTCGGTCAGTGCGCGGTCTCCAGGTCTTCGTAGCACCACCACCACCACCGGAGTCGCCGCTGCCCGCAGCGGCCGCCGCTGCTTCTCCCGCTCCGGTTTCTCCACTCTCCCTGCGCAGACGCGCGTCCCCAGGACGAATCTCTCCGGCTTCCCTCTGTAACCATCCCTTCTCTCTCTTCCAGCCTCGTCCAAAAAGCAGCGGTGACTCCTCTCTTCTCATTTTTATCTGCGCCGCGTCTCCTCATCTCTCTCATATCGGCGCTCTTAAAAAGCTCGTATCGCGTCGGGATGCGCCTTTTCCGTTTTAAGAGCCCCGCGTCTTATATTACCAACACCCCCTTTATTCAAGAGTATTTACAATCTCTTCCCCCTCCTCTTCTTCTCTTCTCCTCCCTTCTCCTCCTCCTCCACCCTCCACCCCCCTCACCAACACACCCCACCCTCCCCGTGCCTGCCTGTATGCAGCCTCGAACCTGAGGCACATCTGAAAGTTATTACACACGGCGCTTAGGTGCCCGCTCGCACTCCCACGTCTGCGCGCGGGGCGGCAGTGTGGTTTCACGAACGAGACAGACATACATGCGAGCAGGCAGAGGGGGCATTGGACCCTATAGTGCCCCTTAACCCCCCCCCCCCCCCCATCCCTAACACACTCATACTGTACATCTCCAGTGGTTCAGACATGATCCACAGTAGAATGGAAGTTTTAATGTATGGTACAAACACTCAGCAGCAGACAGGAAGTTTTCTATTTTAAAAAACAAATAACAAATAAAAGTTTTTTTTCTCCAGGTGGGAAAAAAAGGAGCAAATGTTGAGGTGAAGTTTTCCGGATCTAAATAATTCTGCAGGATCAGTATCGTTTCAGTGATCCTAATAAATCATAACAAACATTATGCATCAAACTCTTTTTAGATTCCAGGACTCATTCTTTGTCTTTGCGGGGGCCGGATGTGACTAGAACCTGCTCGCAGCCCGCAGCCTGCGTGTGCGTGAAGCCGCTCGAGGTTACAGCCCGCGTCTGTGGTCTGTGGCCGGTTCAACCTGTTCGTCTCGTTCGCTGCGGCAACCGGATAGTTTGCCGCGCTCCTTGGTCATTTTTAACACGTGCATCTCTCTAAACGTGGTGGTCACGCGCTTTAAGGACACACAAATATACACATAAGCAACAGGCGCGGCGCGCGCTGCAGAGTGAACTTGTGGCCAGCGTGCGCGCTTTTCCTCGGACGTGAAACAGTGGCCACCGAATGCGACAGACTTTAGTCCCACACACACCACACCACACGCACACACCACACACACGGTCTGTAGTATATGCAGCAGTATTATACCGCCCCCCAGTGAGCGCCTCCTGTCCGCGGCTCCCTTGCCCTGTTGTGCGTCCACCTCTCTCTCTCTCTCTCTCTCCTCTCTCTCTGCAATGCTTTCATTAGACATCTCTGCCTCTCTCTCTCACTTGGCGCGCGCCCGCACGCAGCACACACACACACACCACACACACACACACACACACACACACACACCACCACAACACAACAATCTCTCCCTCCTCCAGTGCCGTCTGGTCCCCCCCTGATCTCTGTGTCCATTGGCTTCCCTGGGGTCTATTTCTCATGTCCAGCCCCCCCACCCCCCCACCTCCTCCCCTTCCCTCCCTCTCCTCTCTCTCTCTCTCTCTCTTCTCTCTCTCTCTGCTCGGGCCTCTAATGACCTTCCATTGGTGTTGTTATTGCGCGTCCCGTGCCTCCCTCCTCCCACTCCCCCACTCCCACTCGGGTGCCTCGGCCCTGCCCATGTTTTGTATGTCGGGTGTGCCGTCCATCGCCTGACGTTCAAGTTCGCCGGAACAGTCACGTCCGTGCACTTGGAACTTGCACAGCTCAGAGGGGGGGGCGGGGGGGTGAGGGAGGGTGGTAAAGGGGGGGAGGGAGGGGGCGGGGGGGGCTTTTGCATTTTTTTTCCATCTCTCCTCCCCTTCTCTCTCCTCCTCTACTCTCTCTCTCATCTCTCTCTCTTTTTTCTCTGCCTCCTTTCTCAAAAAGCCATGACGGCGATCCCGGATCCATCTTCGCCTCCGCGCCATCTTTTGTATTATTTCTAATTTATTTTATTTTTTTATTTTCCCCTCCGCTCTCTCTCTGTGGATGTCAAAGGGTTGGATGAAGATATTTGCCCCACCGGAGTCTCCTCTCTACCCGGCCTCTCCCGATGGTGATCCGCGCTGAACGCCGCCGCCTCCAGCCACACGTATCCGGCCGCAAGCAAGGCAAACCCCAGCACTTAAGCAAACGGATTTTTCGCGTAAGTAAAAGATGAAAAAAAAGAGAAAGAAACAAATGTCACTTCTGGCTCGCCCTTTCAGTTCATTCAGCAAAAATGTGTTTTTTTGGGGGGGTGGGAGAAAAGCAGCGCAAACGAGCTTGCTGGAACCAGACGCACCCCTCGGACCGCGGTCAACATGACGATTAAACAGCGTGGAGAGAAAAGTGCGACACCTCCGTGCGATAAAGCCGCTCAGACGGGAATCCCCCAAAAAAGAGAGAGGAAAAAGTTTTGTGTGGTTGGTGCTGCTTCTCTGTCACACGGAAGAATGTGCATTCAAGGCTGTTTTAAATGCACCGCTGTGGCCGGTGTGCCCCCACGGTCGCTCCGGTCATTGGGAAAGCGCAGGGCTCCCGGTAGCTGAGCGCGTCCTCTCCGCGGAGCTTCGTGGAAAAAAATCAACCTCCCTCTCTCGAATATCGCTGTCTGATAAGCCTCTGCTTGCAGGTTTTCATCTGCTCCCTCTCGTTCTTATTTTTGATTATTTTCAGGAAAAAAAAACAATTTGGAGGTGGATTTTTTGGATCGAGGGGGGAAAAAAAATCTCGTGTCCGACTGTTTACAACTGCCTCCCTCTTATCAGCAGCAGCAGTACAGACAATATCGATTTATTTTTTCACATCTTCAAAAATAATGCCTCTTAGGTGAGCTCTGTTTATTATGTTGTAGTTAGTTGAGAGGCTTTCCTCCTGAAACACAGCACAGCCGCTGCAGCTCAGAGTCAGAGGCGAGACACAGCAACAGGACTGCTCGGGTCCTGTCGTCCTCTGCTCTCTTTCTTATAAAGCCAATTTGGACCGACAAAAAAAAAACTTAAAGATTCAAAAGCTCATGCTCAATTAAGGTAAGACACAGATAAGCTCTCGGGGTGTGTTGCAGCTGCAGCCGGTGAGGAAAAGCGACAACATTTTTTTTTAGTCGAGTCGGCAAAATCCGGTGTTGACGCATGGCGTTTATTTCTCACCAAGCGTTATTTTCCAGGTTTATTAGATGCATACATCTGATATGTGTCCAGAGAGCAGATAAGTGTGTTTGGAAACTGCGGGGCGATTAGCAAAGTGGCGCTAATCACCGCACCATGTGCCCCCCCCACCAACCCAAGCCCGTAGCGTTTCAGCGGCCTTCAAGTTTTCCCGCAGACAAAAAAGAAAGAAATTTTTGGGGCATCTTTACGCATTAAGTGCTTCATTAGTTTCGGTATGTTGACGGCTGTCGCCTGTGTTTGGTTGGAGAGAGGAGAGAGAGGGAGAGAGAGAGAGAAGAGAGAGAGTGTGTATGTGTGTGTGGCCCCGGCTGTGTGTGTCACAGCGCAGTCACCATGTCCATGTGCCGTCGCTAGGAGGCAGAGCGCGATCAGAAAATCCAGCGCTGAACTTGAACCTGATCAGTTTCACCGCCACCCCTATCTACAACGGGCTACATTTGGCGATCTCTTAAGAATAAAGGGAAGGTATGGAAGACATGGGGAGGGAGGGGGGAGGAAGATAGTGGCGGAGGGAGGGAGGAAACCCCCCCCCCCCCCCCACATAGCCAAATCTACAATTCCTCCTCATCACCTCCATCTTTTCTCCTTGTATCTCATTTTTTGTGCATCACGTTTTTTACATACACGCAGGCTGCAATCAGCATATGCAGCTACACTGTAATATGCCTACAGCCCCCCCCCCCCAAACCTTACACACACACACACACACACACACACACACCACACATTTCTTTTAGTATACAGATTCTTCCAGCTCAGAATCGAACAGCCCTCACTGACCATTTCTTCTTTTTTGAACTCTTCTTTTCTCACTTTCTGCATTTCTTTTCATTTTCTTTATTTTCACTGGATTCCTCAGCGTGTGCCACACTTACACTGTGTGCTGTGTAAAAGGCAGTGATCCGAGGGGTGAATTTAAGTATCACATTTGAACATCGCTCAACAGTGTTTTTCACTGTTTGCAGCTCTACATTTCCTCCTCCGGATTAAATTACATTATCAGTAATTTTCATATTTTGCCAAGATGGAAATTATATTTCAAATCTGGGGCGGAGAGCCAGTCCTCCCCACAGTGAACTTTTCTAGTTGTAGCTGTTTTTATAGATTTCACACACAGGTGTAACTCTCTGCTCACAGCTTTTTTGTAAAATGATATCTAGTGAAGAGAATATTTTTATATTTTTAAACGTTATTTTCCACCTTTGGAAAATGTGTCTGCATTGTCGTGCATGTTTTGACATATTAATATGGTGTGCAGACACATGATCCTCCTCTTTGCGCCTCTCGCCGTTTATTTCACCCAGTTAAAAATAGTGATTTGTGCATGTTTCTATTTTCTGTTTTATTGAAATTGAACTCGCTGCATGAAGAGCTGCTTTGTATAAAAAAAAAAAAAATCTTTTAGGTCTCTTACTCTCCCTCCTCATGCTCCATTATATCCAACAACATGTTTAGTCAAACCCCAGATATCCACTATTGAGTTCAACTTAAGAGGTGAAGGAGCTTTATGCAGCCTTCATTAGATTTAAAAAAAAATTTTTTTTAGTTGTTTTATCCCGTGAATTTAATGCCCCCCTCGGGAGCTGTTGTGTAACTTGCGTGGCGTTGTGTTGACCTGAAGTTAAATCAAAAGAAGAGAAGGATGGGGAGGAGGAAGAGGAGAAGAAGGGGGAGGAGGAGAAGGAGGGGGGTGTTGATAGGGTGGAGTGGTGTGTGTGTGTGTGTGTGTGTGTGTGTGTGTGTGTGTGTGTGTGTGAGAGAGAGAGAGGGGGGGTTGTGGTGGTGCTGTTGGTGCAAGCTGGGAATTTATCATGTTATCTCGATGTCCCAGTTTGCGCACAGATGTCGTGCAGGATTGCGGCGTTCAAATGATATTTCCTTGAGGGGATGTAGTCCACATTCAGACTCTATCTCTCTCTCCCTCTCTTTCTCTCTCTCTCTCTCTCACACACACACACACACACACACCCTCTTACACATGCATGCACAGGAACCCTATCCTTTTTATCAGACAAAATCTGTACCAATCACCCAGACGGTGAAAATTAAAATCTATTTTTTGACTCTCAGTGGTTTTAAGTTCATTAAAATGTGAAATTGGCGGCTGAGTAAAGAAGGTCAACATGCATTAGGCGGCTAGCGCAGAGTCAGACTCTTCACCTTGGATTGGAAGATTTTCTTTAAAAGAGGGACAGTGAATTATGTTCTCCCGTTTCGCTTCTCTAATTCAGCGGGGCCGCTCTGTTCACACTCCTCTGCTCTCCGCTGCAGGACGGTCTGAGTTTGACAAAAGGCTTCTTAAAAAAAAAAAAAAAGTAGTCAGGAGTTAATCCGGCCTCGGAGGGGTGAGGAATCGGGTTGAACGGCTCATTTAGGGGTGATTTCCTGCTGTACAAGCGGCTGGTATCCAAGAACTATAAGTCCGGCACATGTAATCGAGGCCGAGGGAAGAGCTTTTCCTTCTCCCTGACACACACACACACACTCTCTCTCTCCCTGTGCCGCCTGCCTTCTCTTTCCTTCCCCCGGCACATATGTTGGACATGTTTGTGACAGTTTTCCTTTCTGCTGATTACAGGATCAGAACCTGTACAAACAAGGTTAGGCAAGTCAAACTCATCCACATATTTATTTTTTTGGTGAGCTGTGTTTAACCATCATTTTCCAAGTGTCCCCTGTCATTGGCTATAAAATTGTTATCTTTGAGGAATCTGATTTGAGCTTTGCAGCTATTCAGGATATTCTTTCCCACCATTTACTCTTATGATGTGTGATCCAGATCAGCTTGCATTGTAATCATTTTTTTCCTGCATTACATGCATTTCTATCATTACAAGGCACATTTTCTCACCCCCTTATTGTGTGCACCACATGTCGGGCTCGTGTTTAGCTTTGACTCTTTAACTCTGATCCTCGATGTGACAGAATGAGAAAGCCTTTGTGTGCACTCCTTCTCTTGTCATCTATCCCCACAAATAGTTGTATCAATAGGGTTCAATTACAGGAGAGAAGAAGAAAAATATAAACACATGGTTGTTGTTTTTGTTTTTTTTGCCACCTTCTAATTTCCTCCTTTCCTCCCACCCTCCCTTTTCTTCTCCTTCTCCCTCTTCCTCTGCCTCGCCAGCAGCCGAGCCCCTCTCCACGGCCATCGTCTCGTCGGAGGAGCTGTCGGAGCGCTGCTCGGAGCACTCGGAGGAGAGTGGCAGTCTCAACGGGCACCACCCGGGCTCGGCCGTGGGCCGGCTTGCCCGGCTGGGTCACGATGCTCACCCCTCTCTGGAGCAGGACCTTCTGACCTGCGGCCAATGCCAGGCCACCTTTCCCCTGGCGGACATCCTGCTCTTCATCGAGCACAAGAGAAAGCGATGCCACGGGCCGCCCTGCCTGGCCGTTGGCCGGGGGCTGGACAAGCCCCCCTCGCCCTCCCCGGGCCTTGCTCTCACCCCATCACCTGCGCTTGGCTCCATGCGCAGCCGGAGGCCCGTGGAAGTGGGCGTCCAAGCCACTCTGGCAGACGACGACGATGACCGGTTCTCGTTGCCCCGGGGGATTTGCCCCAAACAGGAGCCCCTCCCAGGTAACGAGACCTGCTTCCACACCAAGCAGCACACACCACCTTTGTCTGGATTTCAGCACAGTTTCAGTAGCGCTCAAGAGAAGCAGCAGCTCGCTGAGGCAGACTGTCTGCAGAGGATGTGATTATGATCATATGTCGGCTGTTTTGTGAATCAGGAGGTAAAATATTACAGAATATTAAAAATAGACAATAAATAGTTCCCTCTAAACGTTTCCTGAGACTAAATTAACTTCCCCAGCTTGAGAGCAGCTTTCCATCTCCAGATTCTCTGTTTGTAATTGGCTCCTTGTCATAGTGGGTGTGTACCGGCCTGGATGGGATCATTTCAGTGGGTGTGTGCTTCTTGTTTTTATATCGTCGACACAATGTGCTGCAGCACGACAACACAGCTTAGTCTAGAGTCTAGCCTACATGTTGCCGACGAGCTCCGTACGAGGATTCTAGGAGGACACACACATGCCAATCCTTGCTAAGGCGAGAAATCCGATTGGCTGAGACTTGTTTTGGGGGGGGGCAAACAACAACAGAGGGACGTCACAGGTGGGGAGGAAACCCGAGAGAATATGCCTCTGTTCTCTTTTGCAGCTGACACAAAAGCACACACCACTGGTTTGATTTAGGATGGCTTACTCCCTCTGTCTGTCTGTGTGTGTGTGTGAGCAGACTTCTGTCTTTACTAACTTGCGTAAAGGGCGGTGTGTAAGACAGTGTAACAGATCTATCATCAACACGAGTCTGACCAATTGTCCTTCCGCTGATCCAATGCAGAATTCAATGCAGATAGTGTGTGTGTGTGTGTGTGTGTGTTTGTGTTTTCCCAGTTTACCCACTTTGGCCGTGGTGACTAATTCCCACAGGCCAGTGGCAAAGAGAGATGTGTGACCTTGACTTTGACTGGTCAGTGTGTGTGAGACCACTGTGCAGCGCAGCACAGATGGAGGATCGGTGGCTGGAGTGGATGCAGCGAAAACTCTGTGTGTGTGTGTGTGTGTGTGTGTGTGTGTGTGTGTGTGACTCTCAGTCTGGGGAGTAACTGCAGCCTCTTTCTGGGATTGGGTGCGCGGAATGTGTGTTCTTGCATAACGCGCGCGTGTGTGTGTGTGTGTGTGTGTGCGTGTGTGCGCGCATGCCTCTCTCTCATGTGGCCCTAGCAGATGTGTCCTGCTCTCGGTGTGGTTTTCCCCCCTTCCACTGCCACATCTTACCCGACTAAATGCAGCCCAGCTCTCCATCTCTTTCATTCCTTTCCCCTCTCTGACTTTACCTCCATACCAAACTTCATAGGTAAAACACACAGTTTTATCTCCCCTATTTCCTTTCCCAGCACAAGAAGCAAATGAAAGGCGAGCGGGGAGAGAGAGAGAGCGAGAGGGGAGGGGAAGCCAGTTTTAGTTTTGCTCTTAGAGGGAAAGTCGTTTATTTAAAGCGTCTTAACACCACTAATTATTTGTTGCAGCGCCATTTTTTATCTTCCTCGTGCATTTTAATTAGCAGTAGTTTTTAGTGGCGGGCTGCCTGTACTAAATTAGCCGTTACAGAGAGACAGAGGGGGGGAGAGAGAGAGGAAAAAAAAGGGGGGGGCGAAGATGAAATAGAGCAGCGGAAACACACTAGCAAAACACACACTTTATCACTTTGCTCGTTGCACGCGGCTCAGGAATCCTAAATGTTGCACTTTGTTTTCCATTTTGGAGTCGTCGGTGTGTTGTGTTGTTTTTTGTTTTTTTTTGAAGGGAGGAAAAAGTGGAATGAGCCGTCACGCTTGATGTCGCCATTTTCACAGCTGCCACGGAAACAGTCGTCAAAGATGCGTCTAACTTTTGACCTTTTAGTCTTTTGCTGGATAGAGACCGATCTGTCTACTGTACGTGAGCTGTGAGGATTTTTTTTTTTTTTTTTTGATCGTCGCTAAAGCTGCTCGTGTCTTTGCAGTCACTATACATTTCAACACCCACTCCCACACACACACACACACAGACACTCACCAGCTAAACTGGGTTATTAGAGCGATTTACATCATAATACAGGCGTCTGGTCGCTTCAATAGCGGTGTGTGTGGGAACGTCTTGGTAGGAACAGCTGTACACTCAGACAGGAGAAGAAAACAGGACAGCAGAGCGTTATATATCTTGTCTGATGTTGACGTCAAGCTGAACAGCAGACAGGCCGAGCGTTATTAAATGTTTGCCGTTTGGAATTTTAAAAGAGGAGAAGAACAAAAAAAAAAAACATCCATCTGTGGTATGGACTTATTTACATCTCTCCTCCTATAATCAACGCTTTTAAGCCACTGGACACACACCAGCACAAACACCACCCTCACATGCTGAATTTACGCAACACGTCCATTCTGATAGCCGATAATTAAAGCCAGTATTTTCCTACCCGACCCCCCGGCTTTCATCCTAATTGACCCCAAACTGTCACGGTGAAGTAAATATGTGAAAGAAAGAAAAAAGAAAAAAAAAATCTGCTGGAATTTTTAGCCACAACGATAGCCGTCCAAAAGCATTCCTAATGACAAAAAAAGGAGGCGAGGGTGGAATGCGTGTGTGTTTCTTATTTGTAAATGCTGGCTGGCTGCACTACTGTGTCTCCTTTACAGTATAGAAGGCCTCTGTTCAGCCGGGGAGGCATCAAAAATAACTAGGCATGAATTATACATTCAGAATTTACACTTATATACCAGCACAATACTGCTGATCAACCACAGTATTTTAAATTCAACGCTGTCCACCCAATCTGTGGGGATTTTCATCTGCAAAAATATGATCCATCATTCTCAATTTATCGTCTTGTCCTTTTGGGGGATTTACTGCTCTAATGAGAATTCTATTTCACTCTGATTTCTTTGAGGAAATCCAGAGAATATATATTTTTCTCATCTTATGTGGAAGGAAAACAGACGGCCTCTCCTTTATCTCTGCGCGCGTGGCTTGTTTTTTCATGCATGCATCTGCTTCCATAATGTGATGCGTGTATGGCCGTCGTGTTGTTGTGAAATGTGTATCCGCGTCTCTGGTCAGAGAGCTTGCTTGCAGAGAGCTTCCTCTGGCTGCTGCGAGGCTCCGAGGAACACAAAACGTCGGACTTGTGCCGGAACGCTGCTATTTACATATCAAACAGCTCCGACTGTGGAGACGTTACCTGTGTGTGTGTGTGTGTGTGTCTGTGTGTGTGTGTGTGCACTGTACAGGCAAAATGCTGATCAGTGATGCAAAAAGGTAGCACACCCGCCCACACACACACACACACACACACACACACACACGGTTAGAGCGCTCTCTCTCTCTCTCTCTCTCTCTCTCTCTCTCTCGCGCGCGCTTGCCCATTTATTCTATTAATCCCTGACTGAGATGAAAATTCTGATTATAATCCCTGAGGCGCCTCTCATTCAGAGACAGCATTGCTAATGTCTCAAAAGAGAGGGGTTTGCATGTGTGTGTGCGTGTGTGTACACTGATGTGTGTGAATGTCTCACTTTCTCCCTTTTAACTGAAAGTGGTTATGATTGGAAAAAAAAAAAAATCTTGGCTCGAAAATTGAAATTTCGAATGAATTCTTTGTGGATTGTTCTGACAGTAAATACACTTCCTGCTGTCCAGTTTTTTTTTTTTTTGCCAATTGATTTCTCATAATTAGCATCAAGAATTTAATCCTCCCCCTCTATGGGAAATCACTCTTAATATGTGTGTTAATGAGCTGAAATTGATACCAGCGCTGAGAATTATTCATCGTGTTGACCACCGATTTTTATTGAGCGCTATTGGCTGATAAGCTGTATTAGCCTTGTGATATTAGCTCATTAGCGGGCGATATCAATACTTGCACGCGATGATGATGATGATGATGGAAAAAAAAAATAATTCTCATTTGTCAGACGCGCTTGATATTTTTCAGCCCTTCATTACGAGCGAGCCCACTGAAGAGTCATCCTGGCTCCGAGCCTCGTAACACGAGTATTGTTAGTCTATGATCTAGTGATTAGCAATTAGCTTATCATCACTCGCTAATGCTACCCACCTCAATACACATTAGTGCGTTTTTAACAGCCATTCATTGTCTGGCTCTGTGTCAGATCTCTCTCTATCTCATGTCTATTCTCTCCCTCCTCTTCTTCTTCTTTTTTTTTCTCTTTTGGCTCATGCGTCCGTCTCTCTCTCTCCCTGCAACATTAGCAGTCAATGCAAATCCAGGACAGCCAATTGATACTGAATCAATTACAGTATATTTGGTGTGTGTGTGTGTGTGTGTGTGTGTGTGTGTGTGTGTGTCATGATGTAGCACATCCCCGGCGAGCCTACAAAGAGATTTCACACACTGGCTGCCATTACTAATCTATTGTTGCTCCTCTCTCTCTCTCTCTCTCTCTCTCTCTCTCTCTCTCTCTCTGTCTGTCTTTTCCCGACATAAGATTTTATTTAGTGGACTCGAGTGCAAGTGCTTGAACTCTGCAGCGACAATCCGACTGTGTCGGCGTTTTGGACGAGCTCTCTGAATGTAAACACGTGTGTGAAGAAGACGTCAGCAGCTGCTAACACACTGCTGCAGACCCCGGAGAAGCTAATAATCTGCCACCGAGGCCTGCGGAGTGTATACTGGGTTTCAAACTCAAGCTCTGACGAGGGGGGGAAAAAATCTCCATAAAGTGCATATTGACTGATTACTTGCTGTAACTATGTGTGGGCGTGTGTTTGCAGAGTGTGTCTGTAATCCAGTTGGAAGCTAAGAAAAAAAAAACACAAAAAAAACTTGCTGACAATTTTTGGATGGAGTGATGAAACAAGGAACGGAAAGAAAGAGCTAAAAATAGAACAAGAAGCACTTCACGTAAATTTAAAGGTGCTTTCCTTCAGCCTGTGCTGGGAAAGTCCAGCCCCGCTGTGCCTGTTGATTTTTTTTTTTGTTGTTGTTGTATCCTGTTTGGTATTGTCCCCCCCCCCACACACACACACTCACATTCAGACACACGCCCATATTTTGTTACATAAGACAGAGAGGCAGTGGCATTGAATTGCTGAACTGAATCTAGTGTTTAGTTAAAGGGGGCACCTCAGCAATTTAATATTGTGCTCGCAGGGCTAATGACAGAGGTGGACCCGCAAGAGATGAGAGATTAAGAGAGACCGTAAAAAACGACGGTCTCATTTGAAGCGAGAAATGTTGACTTTTAGTCCGTGGCTCCAAAAATAAAGTTAGATCCTACATTTCCCATAACGCAACCAACCTTCCCTGCAACACCTACATCTTTCTCTGTATCTAACTCCATAGCTCCAAGTTTGCAGTGCCGGCTTTCCACCATACATTCGCTGAGATAACCCGATGACGTCACGATGACATCACCAGGGTTTATTTTCTCAGACTTCACACACAGAAGACGTTATGCAACCGCTTTCTCAGGCTGACACGAGTAAACTGATCTTTCTGCGCGCAGTCTGCAGAGTTCCCCTTTAAATGACTCAGGGTTAACAAGGAAGCTGCGCTTCTTTGATCAAGACAATGGACTCGTACGAGTCCGTCCAGGGACCGCTGCCCTCAACGTGAACTTTGACCTCTGTGTAGAGTGTGGAGGAGTAGAGACGAGAGAGCTTCCCCGTGGTGATCAATAGACTCTCACATTGTTATATTAGCAGTTTAAAGATGGACGCTGTCCAGTCATCAGCATGATTACTATTACTATCATTTATTTTACAGTGCCAATTACATTCATTGCTGCAGCAGTAACATGCGAACAATGAAAGATTTTTACAACAGTAGCCCTCTCTCCTCACACAAACTGGCCGGTTGCACAGGAAATGATGCATTTTACATGTGCGGTGAGTTTGGAATAAATAGAAGAAGAGCGAGGCATGAACGCCGCCAACCGCAGCCGAACAGACAACAACAGCGTCGGCATCAAAGGGTAACAGCAAAACCAAAATTTAAAAAAAAAAGAAAGAAGAAGAAGAATCCAAGAGAAAGACGTCACGTTGCCCACACACTTTGACTGACAGCTGATCTCTGGGAAATGCAGCGCAGACACGCCGTGGCGACGCTGGCCAAAGACGGATAGACAGATCTGCGGAGAACAAAAAAGATCTCTCAGATTATGGCGGTGGGTTTAAAAAAACCACTGAGAAACAATGACAACGGCAGGGAACAATGAGACATTAAAGAGACCAGTGTTATTTCCCAGTTTGCAGCAGCGACAGTGTGTGTGTGTGTTTGTGTGACGTCATGCAGCGCTGCTGCACGCGCTCCGTGATGGAGGATTGTTTATTGATCCGGCTCCTTGTGTTTATGCGTGAGATTCGACATCCACGCCGCGTCTACTCCTTTTTCGCGGGCGAGAGGGGAAAGCTGCTGTTTTTGGCTCTCTCGCTTGCTCGACGAGTGTGTGTTTATTCCTGTGCGTTCACACACACACACACACACACACACACACATGCACGTGCTCGGCCTGCTCAGGGGGTGCACATGTAACTCAGCTCTCTTATTATGTTGAAGGCAGTTGAAGGCCTGTTCATAAAACTGTTTATACACTACAAAGCTTATTTATATAGGCCACTGGATTACAGACTGGCTCTACACACATACCACACACACTCACACACACACACACACAGTATATCCACATCTCTGAATATGTATTCACTGCTTCTCTTTGTATGAACCTGTTAATACTTATACAGCATGCCTACCTGTATGTGTGTGCATGTTTTTGTGTGTATGCAAAAGTGTGTGTGTGTGTGAGCTGGCAGTGTGAATGCAGGACATCCCCTGGTGTTGTGTGCCAGGGCTGAGCTGGCAGTGTGTGTGTGTGTGTGTGTGTGTGTGTGTGGCCAGCATGTGTGTGTGCATGTGTGTGGAAGGGCCTGGCTCCTTGCTCTGGTTTCATGTTCCCCATTTGGCTGAACTACTACTACAACTGCAACGACACACACACACACACACACACACACACACACACATGCTGGCACTGTAACTGTGTGTGTGTGTTGATGAGTAGAGCGCATACAGTGCATGCACAGCTCCACGTGAGCGCTTCTAATCTTTTATTTTGGCGTTGCGAGCATCAGTCGTTCTCTCACCTCCCACCACCTTCTCCACTTCACCTCCTCCTCTTCCTCCTCGGCGAATCAAAAGCGTTGTTTCAGCGGCGGCTAAAACATTCCTCAAAGCTGGATAACATATGTAATTTCTCATCATCTCAGGCAGCTCGCTTGATTTTTTTCTTTCTTTTTTTTTTTTACGTGAGCGTAAAAGGCATGACAACCGAGGCCTCTGATGCCATTTAACAGTTCGCTCTCTGCAGCAGGAGATACGAGGAGACAAAAACAATCCATCAATCATTTATAGTGTTGATGTCATGGATAGTAAAGCTAGTGTTATAGTGAAACCATGTATCTCCAAGTCTGTTTTTTTTTCAATAAAAAAAAATAAAGGATTAAATGTCCTACAGATGAAACAATGAGTCTACTGACAGATAATGAGAATCATATTTTTGAAAGCAAAAAAACAATCCAAACAATCCTTCCAGCGTCTTAAATGGGAGGATCTGCTGTTTCTTTTCCTGTAAATCGAGCATGCTTTGGTTTTCTCAGACAAAACAAATGTGAAGACATCAGTTTGGGCTCTGGGTGAATGTGACGGGCCATTTTTCACTATTTTGAGACAGGTCGCTGAAAAAAAGCAGTTAGCGATTCCTCCAGAAAGTAAAAAAAGATTCATCAGGAATGAAAGTTATTGGCAGCCGCGGATTTAAAACACTCTTCCTCCGTCTTCTCAGCCTAACAAAACGACATGGGGTGGTCTCAAATGCATTGCATTGATGAAAAGTTGTCACTTCTTTCTCTTTACATGTTTCTTTCTTTCTTTTTCTGTGTGTGTGTGTGTGTGCCACTACAGGGCTGTTCTATGGTCTGACCACAGCGGTGTTCAAAGGTAGACGTACAGTTAAATGGATATATTACATAAATACATGTTGTATTACATCATACTGTGAACATACATATCCTCCATCTACCCGCCCCAATCCTCCCACACTCCCACCTACCTCACCTCCCCCACTGATGGGCGACACGTAATAATAAATGTACAGACACATGAATCTTCCCCACATGTACACACCACACACACACACACACCTTATTTTATTGTGAATTACTCATTTGCTTCTAAAAATACTTCAATACAAAACATTGTGGTCATACCTGACATACGTATGCAACCACTGATAACTGGTAGACATTGCTTCATTTTCTGTGGTCACAATCATAATCGCCATTACTATGTCCCATCATGCACTGTGGTGGTTTCCAGTCTGATGGAGGAAATGTTTCCTGTGATATTCAAAAAACCAAACAAACAAAAAAAAATCTCCTGATGTCACGAACGCAAGCGATCGTCACGTCAAACCAAACCCCTGTAATTACACGTGTTCGGCCCTCAGATGTCGAAGAAAAGACATTTAATAATGCTTAAAAAAAAATCACACGCATAAACACACACACACAACACACACACTACGACATATAAGAAACTCCCCCATCGCCACGAGCAGCAGTGGCGCTGACTTTTCCCGATAATTTTTGCGGAGGCTCATTTGAATTTTAAGCGCTACTTTAATCTTCAAAGCTCAAATAGCTTTATGAATATGCATGCGGTGGGCAGACTTTAGTTCATTACCTAGTTGTAAATTCTAATGACCATTAGGTCCTCACAGTAATTGCCAATTGTTTTGCATTTTTGATTGGCCTATTACCATGCGCATTCGCGGGCGCACATCAGCCACGCTTGTCAGAGCCGGCATGTCAAGGGGTGTTTGTGTGTATGTGTGTGTGTGTGTGTTTTCTCATTTGTGCTTTGGGTGAGAAATGTGTGTGTGTGTGCATGAGTGAGAGAACTGGCTGTGTTTTTTAGGCTAATATAAATGAAAGTTGCATTTTTTTTTTTAATTGTGTGAAGATTGAGTGCCGAGCCAGAGATTGGACATATTTAATTTACATGATGTCTCGTCTGTTCCCTCATTACACTGCTTGTCTCTCACCAACACACACACACACACACACACACACACAAAATATACCCAATGCAAACCATCTGGCTCTCTCCTGTACGTGTCTGTCTTGACATGGTAAAATGATTTTCTCAATGCCCATCTCTCTCTCTCTCTCTCTCTCTCTCTCTCTCTCTGTCAGCCTATTCATTTTTAGAGTCACCCCCCCCCCCCCCCCCCCAACAAGCACACACACCCTCTTTTTCTTTTTCTCCTTGAACAAACAGATGTCACATACGTCTCTTTCCTCCTCGTCCCTCCCCGGCTCTATCTGTGGCTGCCATTTTGGAGACAGTGATTCGTCTCCCTAAGTGAGTTTCTCTGTAAACACGGATGGAAACTCGTGAAGAAAGAAAGAGAGAGAGACAGAATTCCATTGTTCTGTCCTCAGCAAAAAAAAGAGAAGAAAGACACTGTGTGTGTGTGTGTGTGTGTGTGTGAGACGCGTTCGTGCATACGCACAATAGGCACCTGTGCGTAAACACTCGCTTACGGACGCACACCTTATGCTTCCTTTGTACTCAAAAATAGGCCGGTTCTCAAAGCTTTTTTTTTGTTAAGAAGAAGACAAAGAAATCAATAAAATAAGTCAATTTTCATCTAATAATGAGATGGGACAATTAAGAAAATGAGAACAAAGAAAGAAAAGCGGCAACAACAAACAAGAACAACTAGCGCACAGGCGCTAATCTTTGTGTTTTCTTCTCGGCTTCCCTTTGTTGCTTTCTTACCCCCCCCCCCCCCCCCAAACACACACACACACACACACACACACACACACACACACACACACATACACCTCACGTCTTCCCACTTTGTGTACAAGTGCTGTGAGGGAGATATGTGAACCTACATAGCGATGAAAAGGAATTCTTAATTGCCCAGAAATGAGCAATGTTACAAACGGCGGTGTAATGGACGCAGCCGAGGGGAAGGATTGTGTGTGTGTGTGTGTGTGTGTGTGTGCGTGTGTGTTTCGAGGGGTTGTCTCCGGTGGGACTCACAAGGCCTGTTTCCTGAGGTCTCTTTTAGCCCCCCAACAAATACTCTCTCTCTCTCTCACACACACACACACACACACACACACACATACACACCCTATATACCTCTGGCTGCTGTTACTCACTTCAAAGTTGTTAATATTCAGCTGGGAAACTGTATCCAGAGCACAGCTAAATTATTAAGCGTATGAACTTTTTAGGCAGTAAGATGAACTGATGGGCCACATCTATGAGATCCTCCTCTTCTTCACGTGTGTGTGTGTGTGTGTGTGTGTGTGTGTGTGTACATGCCCTCTCCTTCTGCCCGATGCTTGGTCTTTGGCCAAGGGCATGCATAATTGATCCCGTGCCCACTATCATTTTCTTGATGTAATTGCCCCGGTAAGATATGATGAAATCTAATGTATAATTTATTCCCCCAAAACGGATGAAGAACCCGCTAAATGTACTTTACAGCTGTTTTTGTCTGAGCGTAGTTTAGTAGTACACTAATATGCACAAATATTCCAGCTGTGTGTGGTCAGCGTGGAGCAAAGCGGTAACTGATATCTCTGCTGCAGGGTAAAAACGTCTAAAAATGCATCAAATAAAGATAGTTTTGATATGTTCTTTGAGGTTAAACTCCAAAAACCTGCAGGTTTATGATCTGACATGAATCATCATAATGTAGATTTATAATAAATATGATTAGCAATGTAAAAAGCTATAACAGAATACAGTTTTTAAGGAAAAAATAGTTTTCCAGCAAGAGCAGCTGCTTCATCTTGTTGTGTTTCATGAAGGTTGTAGTTTAATTCCCGCTGCATCGCTGAGACGTGATGACGTGAGAGGATCAGCTGTGTTTTCTGACACGATGAAAAGCTTCCACGAGTCACAGTGGGAGTTTGTCATATTCACCCCGACCTGCGGAGGAATCGCGCAACAATTGAACAGAGGCTAAAATGACAAAATTGCCCTCAAAATTACAGCGGCGACGGCGACAGCAATATTTAACACTCACCTCTCCTCAAATGTTCCACTCTGCCTCAACCTCTAACCCACAAAAAAGAGAAGAAAAAAAATCATGTATTAAAAATAATAAAGACGTCTTGTTAAATAAATATTGAAGTGTGAAAGAGACTGTAATTCCTTGAACTCTTGCCCTGCGACAAATAATCCAGAAGCAAAGCCGACCTTTGTGTGTGTGTGTGTGTTTATGCAAAGAAAAAAAAAGCACCTTCACCTGCTCTTTATGAATTTCCCTTCATTTTTCTCTCACTCCCTTTCAGTCTCCTCTTTGTCGATCTCTCTTTTTTTCCCCCTCCTGTGCTGCAGTTTTCCGTTGGAAGGCAGATGTGTTTCAACATGCTCTGGACTGTAGTTACCACTGCTGATCTCTCTCTCTCTGTCTTACACACTCTCACACACACACTTTCTCTTACACACACACGTTCTATCTCTGTTAATTTCACGGAGCCTAACCCGTCTTTTGGCATTTGTTTGATTTCTGACTTTTTTGTTTCTAGCTTGTTGAAAAGACTCTTTTCAAAGGTACTCTCTTAAGTCAAATATGAGTGTGTGTGTGTGTGTGTGTGTGAGCACCGTCTGCTGACAGACATACAGACAGACAGAAAGACAGACACACACACACAAACACACAAACACACACACACACTGTTTATCTTTGCCATACAAGGGAAATGCAGGCCCCGATCTGCGGCACTGGGAGAGGTGGGATGGGGGGGGACGAGGAGATGAGTGCATAGGGGTAGAGCGCCCTAGGGGGATAGGGGATGTGAGAGAGAGAGGGTAGAGCAAGCTAGGAAAGGCTGGGTCCTGGCGGTGGCTGTCCATTAACAGATGAACTTGGCCGACGTCCAACTGTTTGATGAGACGGGTGTCATAGGGCTGGCTGTGTGTGTGTGTGTGTGTGTGTGGATGGGTGGGTGTGGGGGCTACATACAACCTACTGTTCCCATTTTTATCTACCTGCATACACACCTCTCTCTCTCTCTCTCTCTCTCTCTCTCCCTCTCTGTCTCTCTCTCTCACACACACACATGCTGTTCAACAGGACCAGTTCAGACTGGTATGCTGGCACTGAAACCATGCCGTGCAGGGTTAAAGAAGAAAAGTACAAAAAAGGAGAAAAAAAAAAAAACTAGCAAAAAAGATTTCCACTAATGCCCCTGACCTGCCGAGCCCTCTGCTTCAAGAGGCGAGAGAATCGCAGCGCACTGTAGGGAGAGATAGATCGACAAGGCGGAAAGAAAGCAAGAGGAAGTAAAATATACATATTTTTAACCTTTGTGGAACTGCTGCTTGTGTAACTGAGTGCGAGTTGACAGTGCAGGAGCACATTTATATTTACACCAACAGCCGGGGTCAGGAGGTGCAGCAGGAAGGAGGGAGGGTTACACACTTTCTGTAAATTTACACTGCCGAGCCGCTGCCGCTGCTGCTGCTGCTGTTGGCTGCCGAGCAGGTTCAGTGAGTTTGATGCCTTGCTGAAGGGCACTTACATGTTGGTTAGCCAATGAGTTCGCAATCCTCGCTGTCACGATGTTCTTTTGCTTTTGATTGATGGGATTAATGCCTTGCTCACTGTTCTTCTGACACAAGCGTTGTGCTCATGGGTACATATCTGCAGATGTGTGATTTTTCTCCTTTGTCAGACTTTGGCATGATCACAAACACGCCGCACTTTGGACCTCTGTCTGATTCTGTCCGCCTCGTATGATAAAACATCATCTCTGCCGTGTCGTACGAGACACGCCATCTTTAACACTTGTAATAAAGATCAAAGGTGACGTGTGGAGAGCGAGAGCTGCGTAAACATACAGGAAATAAGATATAAAGTCTACAGTTACCAGTCAGGAGCTCACACACACACACACACGCACACACACACACAAACACACACTTTATTGAGTATAGAAAGTTCCCAGCAGGTACTAAAAAATAAAGCAGTTTTGATGAATGATGTGGAATATTGTAAAGTGGAAAGAGGAATGTTTCATTTGCATCTTTAAAGAAAAAGTATTTCATGTTTCACATATTTGGCTGCTCTCGCACATTCAAAGCTCGCAGGAATGGTGGCATTGTCTGAAACTTTTACTTTCTCTCAGTGCAAATGAAGAGAAAAACTGCATGGCGTGCTCTTATGTAATGACGTGACATTCCTTTTTTCGTGAAGGTTTAGTCACGGCGGACGTGGAAATATTTGAAATTAGCACAAAAGTAAATCGGTGCATCGCATATCGTCCAACTTCTTTGAAGAATACGTGCCCTCGCTCGCTATCGCTTATGATAATTCACCTCTGTGACGTTAAACTGGACAGATACGAGCGGTTATCAGAGGTGCAGTATAGATGTGTGAGGTCGTGCGATATCTGGACCCGACCTGGAGAAAGTTTAAAAGATATACAGTACAATGTGATAAATCCTCCATGTATTTGTGCTTTTACAGCATCATGTGTGTGTGTGCAGACACACAGGCGTCACATGGCATTTCACCAAGGGTCAGTGGGTGTATTCCCGAGTGTGTGTGTGTGTGTGTGTGTGTGTGTGTGTGTGCCATATGATAGGACAGGTTGTATTTGGACTTTATGTTTGCAGTGTAGGCCTTTACAGTGTACATGCAACATGAACTGTGAACTGGACACCGTGACCTGCGCCTATAAGCGCGGACTGAAACACTTGCAGCAAATGTGGGACAGTCAGGCTTATGTAACAGGCCCTCCGGCGGCCATATTGGAGGACCAGTTAAACAGGCACAGTTCAGTTCAGCCAGTCTTTGCCAGTACAGTCGATTTGCATGTTAGCTGATGTGCAAATATTGCCTTTAGGTTCATTTTAAAGCAGCGTTAACTGATCGTTTGGTCACTTGGGGGCAGCAGAACAAGTCACAGGACAGCACCCACAGCAAGATTTTTAAATCATGGGGAGCTTTTCTTACCCAGACCGAAGCTCTAAGGACAGAGGATACAAACAAAATTTCACTTGATGAGGTTGTTGAAATGTTTCAGCGTGCTCCCACACGAGGAACTGTCAGATCTTCTTAAATCGCATTGACACATTTTTTTTACCCTTAAATGTCTTTCAATGAAGACGTGGCGGTATTCATTCGCTCCATCGTTACAAACAAGCAGAGCGTTATGTATCGCTGCCTAAGATCCCTGACCACTGCTGCATTGCACCCATATTATACCACGCACACATGCCACCCCCCCTGAGGCCTGTAAGTGGTCTAACTCACTGCTCCTACCTTTTGGCTACGTCTCTCCTCAGCCCCTCTCCTGCAGGCTGTTTGTGGCAGCGTTTGCTGCATTAAAAATGAGAGCTGCTTGGCTCGGAGCTACCATATCGGCTACCTTCTTTTCTCCCTGCGCTCTAATCTTATGTAAACATAGAAATCAGCTCCCAGCTCTCTCTCTCTCTGGCAGATGCAGGCCAGCAGTGATGTCCCACTGTGATACATCCCTCTAAAGCCCGGATTAAAAGTTTGGATGCACAGGGCGTTTAGGAGAGGGGAGTTTATGTAGGAGTTAGGGAGGGAGGGAGGGAAGGAGGAGGTTTGGGAGGGGGGGGGGGGCAGCAGCTGTCATCTCTTCTGTGTATTTATACCTGAGAAAACAGATGAACTGAGGTCTGAAGTTGGTTGCAGTCCAGGTGGTTTGTATGAATGCGAGACTTTGCAGGAACGCGTCTAAAGAGAAAGCTATAATTGTTCCAGGAGAAACAAATGTTTGCACACGGGGGGGTTAAAGTCCAAATCTATTTTTTCATTAATGGGAGGGTGTCAGCACTACGCTTTAAAGTGTCTATTCTGCCAGAAACCCACAAGAAGAAGAAGAAGAAGAAGAGAGAGAGAGAGAGAGAGAGAGAGAGAGAGAGAGAAAACGAAGGAGGGAGACAAGCATCCCAACAGAGAGACAAAGATAAAGTGGAATAAAGAGACGGAAAGAAAAAGATATCTACACGGCGCTGAAAGAAGCACGTTGTGACGTGACCCATGTCCAGCTCCATGTACGCATAAAAGCATCTGTCTTCAAAGACATATTTTATGTATGTGTGTGTGTGTGTGTGTTTATCTGCGTCTGCGGCTGTCTGTGTGTATCTGTGTCTGTGAATGATCTATGGTTTGTGTTTACCGTGCCATATTTCGGCCTGGCCTGCCGTCACCGGCGTATGAATGATAAATTGCGGATGTCCATCGGATTCACCCGAGCACCTGTGGTCCCTCGCTCCCCACGGCCGCGTGGCAGGAGAGCAGAAATAATAAATAAATAAGCAAAGTGAGAGATAAACAAAAAGGCCTCTTAGGGGACGGGACTTTTTGCTTTTTCTTTTTTTCTCTAGGGCTTGTTCAGGATGTAAGATTTATGGAGGATATTTAAAAGACATATTCTGTCTTTACCTTCCTATTTACACATTTATTTATTTTTTTGGGGAGTTTGAATGTGATAGTCCTTTTTTGGACTGAAATTAATTCAGCGCGAGGAGCTCGTCCACCCTCACACATGAGTCCGGGTCATTTAAAGCTTCAACAAAGCTTCATTCACGCTGTTGATTTATTTGGGGATCATTTTCTGAATTAATCGATTCATTTTTTGGTTTATAAAATATCAAAAACTGTAAAAAAAATAATTTTGTCTCACAAACAGCCACAACAGATTACCTTTACAATCAGTTTGTTCAGTTTGAGAAGTTTGAACCAGCAATCGAAATGACTGCAAATGAATTTTCCGCCTTCTCTCTCTCCCTCTGTCCTCATCACAGAGCAAAGCTCTTGGACTCTCAGTCTTCAGTTGATCTTCTAACCAGTGTTGTAGTACTCAAGATCAGTCTTGGTCTTGAGACCGGCCTCAAGACTGCATTTTAAAGGACTCTGGATTTGAGTTCAAGACCGGTCAAGACCACAACTGCAAAGATATCACTTACTGTCTGATGTATTTGTTAAGTGTCTAGGAGGAGACATCAGACAAATCTTCTGGAATAAAAATTGGTTTCTTAAACCACAAAAAGTTCATCTGCAAACCTTAAATTTGTAAATACTTCAAGCTGACCACGCTTAGACCCCAAAGAGTTTTCATGAATATTAGCTACCTAAATATGCTACATACTGTCTGGTCTGGTCTTGGTCTTGACTTGGTCTTAGCCCCTCAAAGTCTTGGTCTTGTCTCGGTCTCGATGCAGTCTGGTCTTGGTGATTACTCGTCGTGTCATTTTAGTTGGTCTTGACTACAACACTGCCTTCATCTTCTGCACATGAGGTTCTTTAACTGACACAGATAGGGGAGATTTTAGCGTTCTCCTGAACCGGCAGGTTATTGTCCGGCTGGTGGATGGATGGGTGGATGTATAGGCACAAAGAGATTTGTGTTTTTAAGTACTGAAAGCTGGAAAAAGAGTCGGCTAGAGGCGATTAATTGTTGTGTCAATTTTTGTTTCTCCGTTTTCGTGAAGCTGTTTTGGATGACAGATGAGTGTGTGTGTGTGTGTGTGTGTGTATGTGTGTGTGTGCAGGCCGTCAGGAGTGTGACCTTTTGTTGTTACTTTTTGGGTCACACCAGTTTAAATTTCTGGCACAGACTGCTTCGTCACTCACGCCCGAGAACTCTCTCACACACACACACACCCTTTTTCTTGAATTTCCTATTTCCTGTGGATCGCGTGTTTGTGTGCGCATGTCGGGCTCTTAAACATGTTGTTGTTTTAAATGAAGTGTCTGCAGTGAACACTGTCCTGATGTCTGAGTTATGTTTCGCAGAAACAACTTGTCAGCTCTGTTTCTGCCCTTTTAACACATCCCCACTTCTCTCTGTCAGTGTGTGTGTGTCTGAACATCGCACATGGCTGCGTTCTGTTGACCACAAAGGCCTTCAAAGCATCACAGCTCGTCCTTCTCCTCCTCCTCCACCTTTTGGTTTCTGCCTCAATTTCTCCTTGTTTTTCCTCTTTAGTCTCCCCCTATGTCTCCCACTCCTCTATCTCTCTCTCTCCCTCCCTCCCTCTCTCTCTCTCTCCCTCTGCTGTGTTTGTGTTTTCTCGGCCTGCTTGTCTCAGTAACAGTAAATACCCTTGCCACCTGACACAGATCCACCTTTCTACTTGACCGCGCACACAGAGAAGGGCAGCCGTTTGTGTGTGTTCGTGTGTGAGTGAAACAGTGTATTCTCCAGTGACCCTCTGCCCTCTGGTTTAAAGGACTGACTGAACACACACACACACACACACACACACACACACACACACTCTCGCACACACTCTTCCCCCGAGCAGCCCCCTTCTCTGAGATAAAACACAGGTTTAATCTTTGACACTGTGTCCAAACTGGCCTCTTTGCAGGTGAGGAGAGCCTCCTGGGGAGTGTGTGTATGTGTGTGTGAAGCTGTTAGTTTCGGCCTGACCTAAATGTGGAGGACAATAGCCTGGAGGCTGTGTGTGTATGTGTGTGTGTGCGTACCGTACAGTATGTGCTGTCTTCTTTGCTGCATCTGTGTGTTTGTGTGTTCCCGTTTTTTTTTTTTCCTTTTTGGTTTTTCTTCTCCGTCTGCCTCCACACTGTGAGCCTCCATCTTTTCTTTAGTCGGTGTCACATATTGACTTTTTAATCGCTCTTTTTCACAATGCAGACATTTGTATTAATCTATCAAAAGTTGCCTCAAAGGGTCAGTTCACCAAAATTACAAGAAAAGAAACACATTTTCTCACTTCCCTCTGCTGATGGCTAACCATGCAGAGAGGTTTGGTTTCAGTTGTCTGGGTTTTTGAGGTACCTATCTCCGAGATATCTGCCTCCACCTCAAAACAACCAGGCTGAAAAGAATTGAATTTGTGCTTTTCACAGCTTTGAAATATTATAATAAAAAAATAAAAAAATCAACAGCGATGTGTCTTTCCAGAAACACCGTCCTTGTTAGTCTGGATAATCCTCAGAACTCGCTGTCAACTGTTTTCACAGGGACTACTTCTTCTGCAGAAAGTAGTTCCAATTAAAAATGTGCCTAGAACTAATCTTTTTTTTTCCCTCTGTAACTTTTCTTAAATATACTTTCTCAACACTGTAAGCACCACCCTTAAGATAAGTGATAAGCAAAAGATAAGTTCTAATAGATGAGCAAAAGCCTGAAGATAAGCGAGAAAATGAAGTGACCCTTCAAGGAGCTGTGAAACCACTTAACAGAAGAGAGTTACTGACCTATAAATACTTCATGTGTCTCAGTTATGACTACATACTAAATGTATACAGTATCATTTATATGCTTGTGTCATATATTTGCAGATATGAACAGGAAATGTTGAAGTTTCCTCTATCCACTGATTTAACTCTGTCTCTGTTAAATAAATAAAAGCAAAAAATAAAATATTAAATCTATATTTTATTTTCTTTAAATTCAGTATTATTTTGTTGCCACCACCATCCACAATTTATTTCCACTTTTTTTGCAGCAATGAGCCAGACAGCAGAAACAGCAAAAAAAAAAAAAAGCAGGCTTTTTTAAAACATGTATCTTCATTTTATTTTGAAGTTTTGCAAAAATGTAAAAAAAAGAAAATACCTTCCTCTTATTTTGAATTGTTAATTTTACAGGTAGTTTTAGTGGCTTTTAGGTGCCAGTCTTTCTGTGCAGACATGATCGTGATTTATTGAAGCGTCCTTTAATTCCCTCGCATACATATTTAGATCTGTCGATATGCTTCAGTGCTACAATACAGTTACACAGAATTACTTTACATAAACGCCAAATAAAGTTGCTTTCATTTTCACTTCTCCTCACCGTCTTCCCCACTCTGTGCACTCTGGTCGCCACTGTCTAGTTCGGTCTCTTTCTCTTACTTGCAAATATCATATTCATTCGTTCACCGTGCCTGCCTGTAACGCTCACCGTGGCTGGGAGTTTTACCTGTGTGCGACCCGGGTTGACAGGAGGTTAAGCCTTGTGCGATCCACCCCAAAGCTGCTTCACTGTGACAGTATGAAACGGATATTCAGAAGGATTTTAAGACTGACGTCTCTTCTAAGCCAGCACATTATGCCAGTTGTCATCTTAAAGTATATGATATTTTCCTCTCTTGTTTACATTGATGGTTCTATTCAGCGAGATCAGTGGCTGTGTTTCGGACGGACAAAAACCTGAACAGGATGAGACAAAAAAGTTTGTGTTTCAGGGCATCAAAGTCCATCTCAGAATCTCATACGTTATACGATCATGTGTTGGACCGCCACAAGCTGGCGCTGACTCATTCCAGGGTGGAAAATCAGTCCTGCTGGCCAAATCTTTGCTATAATAGACGCACAGAAATGCTGCTCTGTGCCCCTGGCTTCTATAAAATCCCAGAATTCCTGTTTCTATTGCAGCGCTCTCTGATGATGGTGATGTTTCAAATGGAGATATTGACCTTTTAGGAATATTTACCATGTAATGCAATTATACCACTAATGGATTTGGCCCACTGATCTTTTTATGCACTGTGTCAGCGGGCCAGTAAAACATTGTTGGCTTTATTACAACACAGACACACACACACACACACATACACACACACCATGCAGACCAGTCAGGCCCTGTGCTCATTTGTGTGTGTATGTTCAACATCTATAATCCTCCCTCCCCTGTGCAGTCGCACACAGGCTCAAACGCACATGCATGCATGTGCACACAGCCACACAAACGCACACGTGCACACCAGACCCCTCGCGAGTGTGCGTCTGCCAAGTCAGGCGGCAGGCTGCCAGCAACAAAAAGAAAAAAAAAAAGGGGGGGAAAAAAAAAAGGGGGGGGGGGGGGGCTGTGATTGGGGTGAAGGCTCATCTGCTGGGGTTAGCCAGCTATGGCCACACACACACAGACACACACACACACACACAAATGGACCCAGTGCCCACTAAGATTAACAGGGTTAATTAGTCCAACACGGCCCCCAACCTTGGCCACAGCAGAGGGGCGTCGGTCTCAGGCCGCGGGTTACAGGAGTCCTAGCTGTTTGCGTGTGGAATGCTAATGCTTTTAGCCACCGGTGTCAAACTGGTGTTGAGCTGCCTGTGCTAATGAGCTACATATACACTTAATGTGAAGCAGAAGTGCAACTAGCACTGTGTTATGACAGAATCAGCATATATTCTGCAAATAAATGAAGGCTGCAGTGCAGAAATATCAAAAGAGTGTCAGAGAATAAAGTCTAATTATTACATATTGTTACACATACACACACACACACACTGATTTACTGAATGTTTATTATAGTTCTGTACAGTACATTATTATATATGGATGAAAACAGCTGCATGATGTCATCTGTGGAGGAGCTCTGTCGAATCTGAGAGAGAGAGAAAAAAACCCCAAAGAAGAACAAGTGATGTCATCAGGGTTGTGTTAGGATCGAGACATATTTCACGGAGAGAGATGAATTATAAAGCAGAAGCGTGGATCTTGCGTATTGTAGAATACAATTGAGTTGCATTGTGGAAAATTGTAGGATCAAGCAGTTTTTTTATTTTTATTTGACCCATATCAGTGATCAGAGTTCATGTTTTGACCTCTGCTGTTTCAGTTTTGACCATTCTTTTCAAAAAGGTGATTTTATATGATGTGTTCATGTTTTGAGTCAGTCAGTATACTGTGCTCTGTTTCCCAGAAGAATCCAGCGCTTCTTGTTTCTCAGGCTTTAAGAGAACACCCAGCCGAGAGCTGAATTTCTGTTGTACACAGGGTGGTATGTTAAAAAACACCCAACACAGATTGCAGAGTACAGTATGTTCTATATATAGCTGTGTATATACAGTATACCAGCCGCTTCTCAACACTCAGTAACTCTATATCGTTTCCTTTTGATAGTGTGCCTGAAAACTGAATTTGAAGACATTTGGGAACTTTTTTATTCTGAACTGAGAGCTACGCTCTTTCTATTAAGAATCTGAATTTCCTATTTTCACTGTGTCACTTCAACTTATCAAGCCAAGAGCAGCGACAGGGCTGACTGCAAACACCTGTCCCACAGCTATTATCACACATACTGGTCAGTTCCTCTTTCACACTTTTCTTTTACACACACACACACACGCTCACGTACACATCTGGCCTGACAAAAACGGGTAGTGAGAAACGTGAATGTCCGTTGAGGCGAAACGTGTCTGTCTGTGATGGGATTGATTTTAGTGTCATTTGTGTATGAATGAGTGTATCTGCGTCTGTGCTTGTGAGTCACGGTGGTTTGTGTTGCGCGCCCTGGTCGTCTGGTCTAAATATACCAGAGGACCATGAGAAAGATTCTCTGTTTCTGTTCTCTGTGGCCACCAGCCTTCTGACACATATCGCCACTTTGCTATGATTTTGATATTACACCCATTCGCGAGTGGAAAAAAAAAGATTCAAACCGGAGCCATTTTAAGGCCAGAGGAGCCGTGATGGCCGTCAGGGTTTTTTTTTTTTTTTTTGGTGAGATATGTGAGACGTGCTGCTGCCTCGTTGAGACCTTGAGGCACTTTTAATGGCGAGAAGAGGAAGAAAAAGGGAGGTGGTGGGAGGTTATACATGAGCCCCTATCAGCCGGGCAGAGAGCGACAGTTTAGGAAAGGACGACAGAGGAAGAAAAAAAAAAGAAGGAGAGAGAAAGAGAGAGCGATATGCAGACACACAGAGACAAAGAGGGAGGGCAGATGGTAAAAAGAGACGGTGCGACGTGTGAAAAGCAACAGTTAGCCTGTGTCTTCGCTGTGTGCCAGTCTGGCCTAAATATGGCATGCTTTTGACACTTTCTCCCCTCACACACACACACACACACACACACACACACACACACACACCCTTCTTTTCTCACACACCGTTTCTACAAGAAATTACTCAACTACACAAGTCGTGGGTTAAAATTTGGTCTCCGGTTGTTGTTTTTTTTCTTTTTTTTAACACATTTTTACAGTAATCAGGAGCTGACAGTACATTTGTATTGAATTACAACAGTGACTGTGACACGCTATTGACTGTATGAGTAAGAAATGAGTAGTGACAGTGTTATTTTTGGCCTGTGATGAGTGGCACACTCAATTATTAATATATTATTGTATTTATTCTCATGAGTGTGTTGAAGCAAGCTAAACAGACACCTACTGAAGGCTTATGGTAAAATAATGTGGTTGATTCTCTCTCTCTATGTTCTGCATTTTTTAGACGCAGTTGTCTGCTAAGCTGGCGAGGTTATAACACGTCCCACACACATGGCTCGAGCAGACGTCTTTCTTTCTTTCTTTCTACAAAAAAAACACATACAAAAAAAGTGCAGACAGGACTCGCAGTGTGGTTAGTCGTTCTTTCCTGCACCACTTGAGATAAGCGTCCAGGATATGTTCCCTCAACCCATATGACCCTGACAGACAGACAGCACCACACTTAATCCCACACACACACACATACATGCACGGCTTTGACCCCTCTGGCTCTTCCTCCTCCTATAGGTAGATGTATAGGGAGGTAAGAGTGGATGAGAGAGGTGGGGTGGGGTGGTTGGGACACATTTTTTGGCAGTGGTTAGTAGGCAACATATAGCATATACGCGCGCACACACACACACACACACACACACACACACACACACACATAGAGCTATGTTTCAACTTGATTTACAGGACTCAGCTGCAGGGAATGGGAGAAGGAGAGAGGGCGGGAGGCATAGACAGACACACAAAGAGAGAGAGATGGGGGAGTATGGCTCACAGGTAGCAGGTCTGGGAAAAGAGGACATATAGCGATTGTGTAACACTTTTAAACAGAAGTGGTTCTGGATTTTACAGGATCCCTGAGTGGCTGCCCTGTGGGGAAAAGTGTAGTTTCTGGTTTCGGAAATATTCATTTGTGTACCTGACACACTATGTATATATCTATATGTCCTCCGTAGACATGTGGCTTCCATTAAAAAGAAAAGTTAAAGGATCTGTTCACACAGTTCTGGTTTTATGTGTCCAGAGTCCATTTGGTGTCTGTGCTTTCATCACATAATCAATAAGTTGACCAACCGACCTTATTGCCAGAATAGAACATTGATTTAAGACAATTAGAATGTTTTATGAGGACCCGTGCTGCCCATGGTGACTACAGTGCGGTTAAGGTCAGGAAGACATTGTGGTTATAGTTAATAAAAGACAACATTAAGTGTTCAGTTGTGATGGGATGCCTGAAAAGCTACATACACACACACACACATCCGCCCACCACACACTCTGACTTCCCGCTTTAAAGGTGGTGTAAGTGATTCTGGAGAAAGATAAGTGATTGTTGAGTCGTCTTCCCGTGACGTCAAACACTGATGCTTTGTGTTTGTCCACCCAGCGTCCTGTGATTGGTCAAAAACACAGCCGATAAGAGTCTAGTTTTCTCTCAGACCACTTGATTTGCTATTAAAAGTTATGACAGAATTTCTGCCCAGTGACGCCAAAAATAAACCACCTACCACAGCTTTAATGGTGCACTACTTTCTGACTAACTGAAAAATGGTGGATTCCTTTGATACTGCATCCGTTCTGTCTGTGAAATGTATTCGAAGCTCATCTAAGAGCAGTTTTGTCTCATATGAGCCTCCAGGAAGATTTTAATTACCACCCAGGACTTCCAACCTTAGCGTACTGTAGCATGTTATTAAATACGTTTGTTTTATTCATATGTAGCCTTGTTGTGTGAATAAAAGAGGTTGTGTGTGACTTTGGCCAGCATCAAGACTGAAAATAGAAAATAACACCCCACGTCACAGCTGCTTCCCTTCACAATTCCTCCTCTTGATTTCTTATCACGCTACTGATACAGTTATACTGAGCGCAAAACAATTTATGTACGAACAGTTAAAATCAAGAAATGCAGCTGACTCATGCTGTTTCATGTAGAAACCTGTGGCAATGAAATCTATTTTCTTCCCATGTGGCCACTCCCAGGTTCTGCAGACTTTAGCCCAGCAAACAGACAGGTTTTTCTAACAGGCGGGATGACCTTCTCATCGGGAAACAATTTTTAAAAGATTGCCTAACAGCTGTTATGAATATGATGGCCTTCTGGGTTGTTAAGAGCTAATGAGGAGGAGAAAGATATCTTACTTTAAATGTGAGGTGTGTGTGTGTGTGTGTGTGTGTGCGTGTCAGGCCCCGAGGGTGTCTGAATGCTCCCTCTTTCTTATTCCTCTTCTTTTTTAACACGAGGGCATGAAAGTTCTGCCGGAGTGCTGAATGATTTGTACTTAATGCTGAATAAGGTTGAGTCATGAGTGTGTGTGTGTGTGCGCATAGGTGTATTTGCTCCATGATGAGTGATGTATATGTTTTGTCTTCCTCTCACCCTCTTCTGTTCTTAAGGAGACAGAGACAAGATTGTAAAAAGACAAAGAAGAAAGGGAAAAGGAGGGGGTGTGGGGTAATAAACAGGTATGCCAAGCCTACCATCTCCTTCTAGGAAAAAATTGCGTCAGTGAGAATTCGGCTCTAAATCGTGTCTGAACCTGACCTGAAGTGATTCCCAGCGCTCTCCACTTGCAAGGAATGGACCCTGTTTACCCTGGAAGCAGAGCTATTTTCTCCCTGTCAGGAGCCTCTGCAGCCTCGCGGCCTGCATTCAAATCTCTGGGTTTAAAATGCACAGTGGAGCTTAACGTACTCAGGAGAGTGTTGAAAGTTTCAAATTTATCCAACATTAGCAGCTGTGGCCGACAATCCAAATGACAGTTTAAAAAAAACAAACACACACAGACACACAGTATTGGTGCTGTGGACGGACAATCGGAACAGCATGTTCCTAAAAGAAGTCCACAACAGTCCAAAATATGGTCAAAATGATTCATGGTGTCCAGCGCAGGTGTGTGTGGACATTTGGACAGGATTTAGTCCTGATGGAGGAGGTTTGAGTTTAACATTGTACATGTAGTGACTCCTCGTCCACGGGGACGCCCTTGCATTTCTATGAGTTTTTGCATTCTGTTATTGAGTTTAATCAGTTTTGTGTGACGATTCAGTACACGGTAAAATATATACACACTGTATTTAAAGAGGAGTGGCATGGTGGTGCAGCGGTCGTGTCTGCGGGTACTTCGTCCCACAGTCCAAACACATGCATTTGACAGGTTAATTGGTGACTCTGAATTGGCTGTAGGTGTGAACGTGAGGTGCCCTGTGATGGTGTTATTCTGACAGCTGCTGGAATGAAGGACCTGTGGTAGAGCTCCTTCTTACATGGTGGGAGTATCAGTCTGTTGCTGAAGGAGCTGTTTAAGGCCTCCACAGCACACCGTATCAGATATAGAGTGTAAATGTGGATTGTGAGAAATATGAGTTCCCAGCAGTGGACTGAGTTTGAGGTTTAAGAGAACAGTGTGTGGTCGTAATTCTTGTCAGTGTCCAGCAGTGAGACCTCTGCTGTCCAGTGGTCCACCTTGGTGGTATCAGTCTGCTTCTCGTGTTCTTCCAGGCAGAAGCAGAAACATGTTTTTCCAACCTGACAGATGGCAACGCAAAATTCAAAACTCAAAAAGTAAAAACCACAGCAAGACCACTCATCTCATCATACAGGAAATGATTTGTATAGTCTCATTTATGTGTAGTTGGCACATAGTTAACTCAGTCACAGACTCATTTTGTAAAACCCCAGGACAAAAAATGTATTACCCACCTGCCCCTGTAATGTCTTATTTTAAGTATTTCCTGAGCATTTCCTGCCTTTATCGGATAGTCGAGAGCTGACAGGAAATTAGAGGAGAGAGAGAGAGAGAGATGCAACAAAAGTCCCCAGCCAGAGATGAACTGAGGGCGTCGCTCGCAGACATCAGGATGCCCTGTGCCATGGTGATATTTATCCCATTCCAACTAGGCTGTAAAGTCTAAAAATAAGCCCAAAGATTTGAGATTATGTGTAAAAAAACAAACAAGTAAGTGTCTGATACAAACACAAAGAACGTCATCTTCAAAAGACGTGACCCTACACACACTTCACTTCACAGAGAACAAGATGTGGACCCTCCTCTATGGTTTCTCACTTATCCTTGTTTGGCTATCCCCTTCCGACCTGTGGCTGTATTTACGCGAACGCCCATTTTATCCATGGCTTCTAATGGCATATAAAAAAATCACTTCCCCATCAAAATGCCCTCTCCTAATAGCTTTTCAGAGTTGTTTGGGAGCTGTTTGGGTTTGGTCATTAGTGGACCATGAGTGTGTGTGTGTGTGTGCGTGCTCTTATTTATGTGTGTGGTGTTTTGGACCCGGCTGAGAGGCGCTACTAGCTTGTCCTAGGTGGGGTTAGGGTTGGAGTTGGAGGGAAGGAGGGGGGGCCCATCCAGGCTGTGCCTATCAGCCTATGAGGGTGGGGTTGGTTAGGGAGTTTTGGGAGTGTGTGTGGTGCAGCACTTAGGCCATACTGGGCCTGGTGGGAATGCCAGGCCCTCACTTTCCAAATCACTAATGGAGCATCTTTGGGCTCACACATAAAAAAAAAAAACAACACACACACACACACACACACACACACACAGATATGCACACAACTTGTCACATGTATGTAGATACTCAAATATCTGAATGATTGATCCCATGATGATATCTGGAGATGTGTATGCGTTCATAAATACTCCAAAAACAAAACAAAACCTGTGTACATTGTGCCCCCTCTCCCTCCTTTGCTTTTCACACTTCTCAATTATTTACTGGCCTTTTTGTCGTCTACTGGTGGCCAGGCCCCAGGCATATGTCAGTGTGTGTTCGTATGTGTGTGTGTGTGTGTGTGTGTTTGTCTATTCAGAAAAAAACACAAACAGAAGCTTTCACGTTCATCGAGTCTTTTATCGTTCACAAACGGTCCATACCATATGTCATGCAGGCGTTGACCATTTACACGCTCGCTGACACACACACACACACACACACACACACACACACCCACACACACCCAGGAGAATATTGTTTTGAACATTTTGGCTGATTTTTATAATTCTCTTAACCCTCTGCTGCACATGGCTGGCCCGAGGACAACATAAAGTGTTCTGACCTTCACACCCTTCTATTTATAAATATTTCAACTGGTACACATTGTAGTATCTGATGACATGAATCAAATAAGGAGCTGGGCGTGGGTATAATGTTGCATTTTGGGATGGGAGCACCATTTCAGGAAGCTGAGCCTCACGTGCACAGTGCCGACTATTTAACACCATTAAATCAATTAAACCAAATTAAAAATGACAGTACAAGCAAGAATGTGCATGATAATACTCTATTAATGCTCAGTGGAAATATAGTCTATATTCATTATCTGTTTATACACCAGTATCGTCTTATAAAGCAGTTATGTACATTAATAAACGCATATATCTGCTTACAACCATAAAACATTATTACTATATACTACATTATAGTGTGTTATGATGATGATACTAAATGAGAAGAAGAGCTGGGTTTATAGTGAAGTGTTACCATAAATTCTATAATAGTGCACATTTTGCTTGTTTTCACCTTAAGTTGATCTGTTGAAATCAATTTCTCTTGCTGTTTTTATTCCCATATGCTACGTTGTTGCCTTGAGGCAGCAAAAAAAGTATCATGGTGGGGCAGTGGGAGATCAGTTTTGTGACTGATGTATCATCAGAAGAATTCAATCATCCGGAAAAAAGAGAAAAGAAAAGAAAATAGAGCAGAATAGTTGCCAAATGCCCAAAAAACATAATTCATGCAGCAGAGGGAGAGCCGTTTCCCTTATTTCCTGATTATTGATTATGACATTTTTTTCTTGTCCTATAATATCAGATTACTCTACAAAGGAGGTAAGATCAGCTGTGTAAATAACAGACTCATTAAAGCGAGCTCTGCTGGGTTAACCTGGTCCAATCTCTCACACCGAGGATGAGTCAAACCCCTTGAAAAATATCAACCCTCACTGTCTATCCAATGTGTTTGACTGGCGGCTTCACGCAAACCAAAAATCTCTCCATCATCTTTGACTTTGGTTCCAGCTCATGCACACCTTGTTTCTCTTGGAGGGCGAAAGATTTCCTTTGGCGATGAGCGGTGAGGGGGGGGGACTTTCTCTCCGGGAGCCGTCACAGTCGCCTTGCACACTAGAATAAATTTAAAGAGGCAGGTAAACTGCTGCTCGCATCGTATTAACAGAGCCATATATTCAGCCCATCTCTCTCGCTTCCACCCCCCCCACCTTTCCTTCCATTCCTCTGTTTCTCCCTCTCTCTCTCTCTCTGCTCTTAGTTTTTTTCCCCCCCGGCCTGTAGAAAACGTCTGGGGGATCGATAGGGCTCTCAGGCTGTAGTGACTGCAGCTCTAATGAATCAAGCCTATGTGTTTGTTAAGTAGACAAGGTTGTGAAGGAGCGCTGGAGGGGAGTTTGTCTTCGTGCTTTATCTCATCGCAACACTCCCTTTGCTGTTCCTGTATGTAACAGAACAGTAACCAAATCTGGGAACTCTGAGAGGAATTTAATATTTAGCTTCTGACATGATTTCACCAATGAACACTGAAACATCTAGAAATAGTGCCCAAGTGTGCCTTATATTTGTCATTTTCACCAGTCCAGAAGTAGTTTTTCCTCTTAAATTTGAAAATAACCCTATATAATTATTTATTACGCCTGCCAAAAATGGCTGCTGCACTGGAGTCCATATACTGCAATCCTCTTGTGAACTGTGCAATAAAATCAAATGCCTGAAAAATAAAAATAAAAAAAAATCCCAAATACACCCGAGACCTGCTTGAAGTTGAAGCCTTGTCTAAAAAGAAAAGAAATGAAAAAGAAAAAGAAAAAATCTTGAATTCTCGTGTTTTTGTTGCAGCTTAAGCCGTATCTCTCCAAGGTCGGACAGTGAGACTGTGGGAGGCTGTTTGTGTTAAAAGCAGGATGGCTTGTATTTCCTCTCCTTCCTCCTCGCCGTCCTCCTCCTCCTCCACCACCACCTCCCCTCTTTCTCTCTTTCACCACAAGCAAGAGCTATCTAGGAAAAAAAAGAGGCTTTTTATCGCTGATGGCTAATAGTCATAAATTTGTATTAAATATGTCCTCTATCGATTGGCCTTGTCGGATGAATACAATTAAAGAGACGGCACTGAGTGCTTCCCACCTGGGAGGGGAAGATGGAGGGATTAAAAGAGGGGCGGGATGGATGGAGGAATACTGGGAGGAAAACAAGGAGGGAAAGTGGAAGGGAGGGAGGAATGGAGTGAAAGAATAGACAGGCAAAAGGGGTTTTGGCAGCAGAATGGCTTCTTCGGGTCGAGTCGCAGCTTGTCCACATGTTGCCATAAATGTGTGTGTGGGCGGTTAGGGTGTGTGTGTGTGTGTGTGTGTGTGTGGCTGTTTGTATTTTAGCGATTCATCTTCTCTCATCGGGCTCTTCTTCCTCCCGTATCCCCCTCTGCTCTCCTTCTTCTTTCTGTCTCATTGGCCAGTCATAGGGAAGAAAAGAGGCTGTTAAAGAGGTGAAGAGAGAGAGAGAGAGAGAGAGAGAAGGATGGAATGTGGAAAGGAAAAGGAAGGATTGGGCAACAGAGAAAGGATAAGAAAGAGAGAGAGAGGGAGGACAGCCACCTGTATGCAATGTTGATGGACAGATGGAGGGATGAAACCAACTGGGCGGAGGAGGGATTAGATGAAGAGAGGAAGCAAAGAGCTGTATGTGGTGTGTGTATGTGTGTGTGTGGGCCTCCGGCCAGCTGAGGTGTTTGCTTGGCTCAGAGTGATCTCCCACTGTGGTCACTGCAAGACACACACACACATACACACATGCATGCACGCACACACACACTGATGACTGAATTGTCCTGCTTGGCAGCTGTTGCAGGTCCCTGCAGATCACTCAATACCAGACTGGCTTTGTGTATAAATGTGTGTGTGTGTACGTGTGTGTGTGTGTGTGTGTGTCTGCAGTGACCACCAACCCTCTCGCTTGTGGCACTAAAGAAAATCTGCTTCCTCTCAGTGTGTGCTCTTGTCTCATCAGGGATTTGAGATACAAGCATGTGTGTGTGTGTGTGTGTGTGTGTGTTTGTGTGTGTATGTGTGTGTGCTTCTAGGAAATATAAAGCACATGTATTTTTTAGTAATAATTAAAACATTTTTTCTAATTTGTCAATTTTGGTAACTCACACTTTTATTTAGTCCCTACCTGTATTTTAGGAAGCGAAGCAGCCTAAAGTTTGGTTATTATTATTCATTATTCATCTTGATGATTACACACTGTAAGTTATTCTCTATCATTTTAGTCTTTTGAACTTTGACCGTGGGCCTCATTGTTGTTTAATGTTATTTTTCCGTTGCTTTCAAGCACTTACTTGCTACTGTATGATCAGTATGTGGTCAAGAGTTAGCTTTCACATCCAGCAGACTGTGGAGTTTGTTCACTTTGTTTTCACTTCAGTCTGTTGTTGAACTGTTCAAAAGATGGAGTCAGATACAGGGTTACTGCATCGTGATGGATCTGAGGGGATTAAAATACTTCAGTCACCACCGAGGCTGACACTAAATGCTGCCGATTTGACCAGTGATAGTGATGATTCACTACACTCATCTCAGTTTGATGGTGCGATGTATTTGTTCACACACAGGATGCCTCCAACGCCAACTGGACTACATCCTAAAATATTTGGGCGTTCAGACTGGAATCAACACTGAACTGGTGGCTACGTGTTGCTTCAGCAACTGATGAAATGATCCAGGAAAGTCAGTTTGAGAGATATATCCACGAGTTTAGAGGCTTATCAGACGTCTAAACATTCATATTACAAAGTAATTTACACAGAATGCATGCTTGCATGTGTTTGATCAGCCGTCAAATACCGCCATGTGGTCAGTGACCCTACTCTTCAAACTGATGCTGTAGGTACCCCTCTAGAGTCATTTACAGTTATGTACTTATGTCATTGTAACATTAATCAAGCAAGCTTTATTTTGAAAGTCTGGCCATTGCTTGGATGTCCAGAAATGACTCTTGAGGGTAACTACAGTGTCATATTTTGAGTTGGAAGTGAGAACATGTTGGTTTGATTGGCCAACACAGCACATTACCACATGACACTGTTTGGCTTTGCAGCAAAAAGTTGATCCAGGGCAAAATTGCTTTGCCAGACGTCTTTGTGCTTCTTTGCCAGAGCTCTGTTGCGTCAACACAGCGGCCTCATTGAAATGAATGAAGGAGGGTAGCATTTTTTGTCATGTAGTGCTAATGTCTGTCCGGACATTATAACATATTTAAGTGTTGCACATCTATACTTACCAATGCACACTATTGATATTTATCTAGAAATAGACTTGTCATCAAGGGGAACAGAAGGATAAATGTTTCTGAACTTGGGAATGATACAGCACGTTATCAATGTGAACTGAGAGTTGTATAAAGGACATAATCAATGGCCACATTAAATCTGAGTTTTCTGCAACATAAACTAAAAAAAAACAAACAAGCGTTCAAGTATTCTGGGTTTAAAGTAGAGTCCACAAGCTGAGTCATTCAGTACTGTGTGTTTCTGTGTGTGTGTGTGTGTGTGTGTGTCGGGACCAAGTTTCCTCTTTCAAACCCCATTCTCTCTCTCTCTCTCTCTCTCTCTCTCTCTGTCTCTCTCTCTGTCTCTCTATCTCTCTCTCTCTCTCTGTATAAGTGTTGTAATTTGGATGCTCTGTAATTTCACCATGGTGGTTTAGGGTTAAGTGGAGGCTGTCCCTGCCATCATGAGTACCGGTCTTCCAAATGGACACACACACACACACACACACACACACACACACACTCCACTCTCCCTCTCTCTCATACACACATACACACACTGGATGATTTCTACAGTGCGCTTGGATGCCTCTACAAAGCCCGGTCCATTTAATTACATTGATAAACACAGTTTAAGGGCCTTGGCTGTGTCATTAGAACAGACTTTACGAGATACATTACTGTGTGAGTGTGGGAGAGTGTGTGTGTTCGTCGTGTGTTTGTTTGCATGTGTGTGTGACAAGGAGAAAGAAAAGGAAACTTTGTCACACGGCAGATATAATGGGTGGTTGGATGGACATGGACACACATACACACACACACACACACACACACACAGTGGATTACTGGTGAGAGAGTTGCAGATAGCACAGTCTGTAGCCCAGCAGGGGTTCCAAACACAGAGACAGAAGGTATTGATATATCCCCCCCACACACACACACACTCGCACACACGCACAAACACACACACAGGGACAGACGGTATTGATATTTTTGTTCATCAGCCTAGAGTGTATGGCTGTTCAGCAGGATCACACAGATACACACATTCTTACGCACATCCATGCACACACAGCATGTAATCAGACAGGCTCAATAATCTATTGTTGTTTTTGGTAATTCAAATGCGTTCATAGTTCTTTCTTCCATAAAAATACCAGATCATTATTGTCAGGCTTTGAGCTTTCTATTTGCAAAAGTTGTTTGAAGCTATTTTAAGTTCAAATAATATGGGACAGTATTTTTGTTTCTCACCTTTATGTTCAATATCTATAAATCTGACAACTTTAAAGTCGATTAAAGACTGCTTTACTTTTAAAGATGAAGAGGTGTGTTTCATGTTTCCAGACTTTCACTTTTTGAGAAGAACTGCAGAACTTGAACTTGTTTGCAAAGAATAGCAAACACTCTCTGGATTTCCGCTCAGGATGTTAATGTGAAGTATTCTGGTTATGAAGACTTTTGAATATTTTTTTTATAACACTGGTATATCTCTTACTATTATTATCATTATTTTATCTTGTGAGTGCTAAATGGAGCCATGTACTGTTAAACAGGACATTCCAAAAAACAAATGAGCAAACATGAATCAGTGGCATAGAGTTGCTTGAATGCTGACGAGTTAAACAAATGCTTGACAGACGCAGTAGTCGCAAACTTGGATCATTGTAATCAAGCAAGCAGGGCTCCTCCATGTCCCATGTAAACACCATATGCTGAATATGATGAAGACAACAATCTCAATGGGAATACTAGCACACTTGTAAATGTACTTAGTGATTCTTTGCAGGTGAATACGGTAGCCCTCTAATAGCGAAAACAGATCCAGAAACATGAGTACGTCTTACAGTCCACAGTGCAGTTAAAGGGTTCAGTATGCTTTAGTAGTATTGTCAGTACTGCCCAAGAATGTCTAAAGGCAAGAAGAAATTATATTTATTCCAAATTAAAACACCTGCCTTGCTCCCTTCCCGACCTCTCGCCAAGAACTTTCATTCATTCAACTGTGGGTGTACATTTTCGACGGTCCTTCCTTGAAAGCATTCTCGGAGTTGCACCGTCGTTGAAAAGTATGACGCAACACATCTCCCTTATAATGTCTTCTAAGAGCATCACCAAGGAAAGTTTCTTGAACACCTAGATGAGGTCAAAGGCCAAACAGCATGGAACATAAATGACATGCAGAGGTGAAGCCTCTGTTTTGTCAAAGATGTAGAGTCGTTCCTTCAACGAACAACTCAGAATGCAATGTGACTGCAGGACAAGCATTATCTCCTCCTTATTCATATATTGTAAGCTTGTTTTTGTGTATCCACCCCTTTTATGATTGCACAACCGTTCTTTGCATCAGGACTGGCATACTTTTTTTTTGTAAATGCAGTATTTGAGGAAGTTGCTTTGATCTTGCCTGCGTCTCTAGCCAGTAATAGAAGCTGATTTCTTTCCAAGCTTTTTTGCGCAATTGCAGACATGTTGTTATTTGACTGCATTGTTCCCTTTAGTGAGCGCACAGGACACCAGCTGCCACTGTTTGCATTCCAATTGTTTGCTGTCCAGTTAGCGGGAAAGCTTGAGCATAGAGGGGAAAATAATTGGGGGAGAGGAGGATCATGTAGACCCCTTATTTCTGGATCTCATTGGAAGTTGTTGTAAAATGTAGCCCAGTACATTGGTATGACAGTTTATGATGCCAAAATAGCAATTACGGACATTTTGTGACAATTTAATAGGATGCCACTCAAATATGCAACAATGTCCTTAGATTTGTTGGTATCCTGGATTTTTATAACAGCCTTGTTTTTGAACTTGACTGCCATGCATTTTTGAGTTTAACCAACAGGGTTTTGAAATGGTTTCGAATATATGCCCAAGGGTCATTGAATTCCCCCAGCTCAGACAAGAACATGCAGTTCTGAAATTAAAACATGAAAAGAGCCATAATTAGGGTAACAAGATTTTCACATGACAACAATGATATGGTGTAGTGCTTTTGGGCTGTATAAATGACTGTTGGGATAGAAGCAGAAAGCCACAACTGTTGCACTTAAGTGGGTGATGATGGAGGGAGGACAGCGGGGACGAAGGCTGGGTTATGACAGTGGAGTCGATAATGTCCATGTCCTGCAGAAACCATTTGAAAATCATTTTCACTGGAATGGTTTGCTCCCAGACTCATGACAGACTTCTTACTTAAGTAGGACAGTGTATCAGTTACAGTGCAAATGTATGGTGGCAGTCACGAGATCTGAGTATCTGAGTGCTCAGCAGGCAGCTCTGTGTGTCACTGAAAATGCATGTGGATTTTAATTACCAAGTGTTTTGTATTCCACAGTGAAATGCATACTGATAGCATATAGGGGTATGGTGTTGTAGTCCATATGATTGATTGTAGTCTAGTTTCTTTTTTTATTGTTAGATTGTTTACTTGTGATCCACGTTAGCTGAAGTCCGTGTTAACAACATAATGTACACATGCTTTCACATACATGCATTATTTGGATCAACACACTGCCTCCACATCCACCCAAACCTAATGAAAACATTACAAAAACCAACTACAATTTTACAATTTCAGTGGTTTTTCATCATGTTTTTGGCCAAGCATGTAAAGACATTGCATTTGTACTTTTGCCACCATAAAACTATTTAGCATTCGTCTACCACTGCTGCTAAGTGACTTCTATTTTAGCTGTGAAAATGTTCTTTCTTTGCCTCTCTGCAGAGAGAACAGAGGTCAGGTAAATAAACAGAAAATGCGCACTCGAGTTGGCCAAGATTCTGTCTTTTTGTTGCTCGAGCACACACTGCTAGTTTCAGGAAAGTTTCTCAAACCTGTAGTTTTGTTTGTAAGCTATTTATTTCATTAATGTGATAACAAATATGCAGTAATAACAGAAGAGTAAAATTGTAGTGAAATGTCCAAGTTTCCCTTTAAGGTAAAACAGGAGGTGATTGGGGTGAGCGGCGATGGCCAGATGTAAATATAAGCAGCAGATCCTGAAAGCCTGAGGCTCGGATAGAAATCCCAAATTGTATTAAGGGACATTGTCCCTCACTCCCAGTATGCGTACCTAATCCTGTTTCAGCGATGTTCCATTACCTCAATTACTATCATCTCACCCAGAGGTGGACCCAGCCAAGGACACTACCGGAGAGCCAACGATGGGTGGAAAGAGAGAGGGGGAGAGGGCAGAGGAGGTGGGGAGGGAGGGCTGTAAAGGAGACAGTCCTACATAGCACGAAGAAAGTCAGAGAGAAGATAGGAGAAACAGAGGGACAGAGAGGGAGGATAGAGAGATAGAAGGAAGGAAGTGAAATTAAACACGAGATAAACAATACAAGGAGAATAAATCCAGAGTGTTGAGATGGTTAACATTCATATAGGACCAGTAAGATAGTGGTAGGTCTGGTCTAGCTGGCAGCCAAGACCTGGCATCCAGGTTTGTTTCCCAGCTGGTCAGCAAGGGATGGAATGATGGTAAACCTAGCTAATTCATAGGACAGAATGACTGGCTGAAGAACAGACAGTTATACAGGCTGACGTTCTGACGTGGGTTCATTAAAGAAAATGTCTATAATGCCTGTGGCCTTATGTGCTGATGTCTTAAATATATCGTCCAATCCATCGTCTCTGTGCAGACCTGTTCCAAACAAACACGCTGCAAATCAAGACCAACCTTTCAGTTTTGCTTCTCTGGAGCATGTGCAGCCTACACAGACGTGCAGATGTTCATGGACACGAGCAGTTGACGAAACTCACGCAGACATTTGTAGACCCTTGTGGACAGTCAGCCTCCAGTGCTTCTGTCAGCTCTGATCTCATCTCTATCATTCAAACTTTAAGCAAAGAGTGTGGTGCGGTGTATCATTTTACACAGTCCATGTCTAGAACGTGTTAGTGTGATGAGTTTAAGGTCCGAATGAACTCAATCCATAATTCCAATGGAAGTTTCGCCGTGACTGGAAAGAAAGAAAAACACATTCACTTCAGATGTATTTTGAAGGGAAAAGTTCAGTACAGCAAAAAAAATGTAATAAAATTCAAACTTCAACATTTGTGGTTCAGGCGTGATGCCACAGTGTGCATTTGGCCCGCGATATGATTTGATACATTTAAAAAATGATGCTTCCACTGCATTTTTGGCCTTTTTTTTGCTTGATGTACAGTGTGTCTCGTCAGTTTGGTACACTGGCTTTATTCAGCTCCTTTGACAGCCATTGGACCAAAGTGCTACACTTCCTTTTGAGAAGAGTGGATAGAGCCAGGGGAAGCTTCTGCACACACACACACACACACACACACACACACACACACACAAAGGAGTCGTGAAACATGAGCCAAGCTGCCTCACTGCCTCCCTCTCCCATCTAGCACCACATAAGTGTCCAGGCAATGCCCTTGGCTTAATAGGGCTTAATGCCTGTGCTTGTCACTGTAGCATGGCTGGTATTGAGTGTTAGGACATTTCTGAAACGTGCGTGTGTGTCTCACTGCTGGCTGTATGGCTTTGACATTTACCCCAGGTAAAGAACCGGATGCTATTATTTACCCCCCTTACCTCCCCCCTCTCCTTCCTCCTCTCCCCTCTCCTTTCTCCCTTAACATTCCTGCTGCATCCAGACTTGGAAAGTTGAAGCAGGTATTTGTCACCTCTATCCAAACTTAAAAGAGGCATTACTTCTCCTTTCTTTCCCTTTCTCTGACTCTATCTGTCTTCATCTCCCATTCTCCACTTCGCTTTCTCTCTTCATTTTTCTACCTCCCAGTGGTGGAGAGTTTGCCTAATGAAGTGGCTGATGGGAGTATATTACAGAGAGACAGAGTGGAGCGGTCGCCTACTCTAAAATCCATTAACCTTACAGTTTCAATCAGGGTGCAGACAAGTCTGAGCTACGAGTCAAAGTGGAGCGTGTTAGCTCAAGTTAAGCTCACACTGCTGCACTTGTTTTGCTCAATATTTTGCTCTCATCTTTGTCTGGAAACACAAAATCCTTTTTTTTTTTCTTTTTTTTTTACCCTGTTATCACAGTGCTGTCACAATCATCAGCTGACAGTGCAGCAGATGTAGTTTGATTCGGGGGTGTAGCACCAAAAAATAAATCTGGGCTGCGTGCAGAGGCGGCCGCAGCGGGGCTCCTTATCTTTTAAATACATCAGTTTCATGCATGCATTAGTGAATCCCTTCAGGTACTTTTACATGTTTAGGTCTAATAGGTTTCATAGAGCCACATACCAGAGTGACTTTCTGAATATATTTTAAAAGACAAAGATTAGTAAGTGTTAAATTTGTTTAGCTTAAATATGTTATTCATCTGCTTGTCCATCCTTTTTATAATCATACGACTTCTCAGATTTACTGTAGGAGCTGCTGTCAGTAGGAAGGCTCCCGAGAAGCTTTAATTCCATTTTCTTCTAGTAAACGCTCATGGTAATATGTTTCTTCTGGGCTTCTTCTGTGTTTAGTTGGTTCACCAACTAATAACCACTATAACACCCCTGTGAGGAATCTTTAAGGATGGTTGAACTTCCTTTTGAACATTACTGTATTTTGCAAATCCTGGAGAGACTTTGACTTTGAATAGATGCTTACATGACATTGTGCACCACTCTTGAAAACTCTTTCCAAAGGGAAACGATGCCGTGATATTAAGCCCTCTACACACTGCCGTCCTACAAATGCTTGCCTGAAAGTGTTTGCTTGGCTGGTTTAGTTTGTGTGTACAAAAATGCAGATCTCAGGCTGTCACCTTAGTCAGACAGACATTTTTTTATGTCCAAGACGAATGCAGCTGCTTCATTTAAAGCAAAAAGAAAAGGCAGATCCCACACCATCTGGTCAGCAAAGGAAAGGACTGCCTCCATGCTGCACGATGGATAAATGATGGTTCCCATATGAGACGTAATGTGTACCGAAAGGATAACCCATCTCCTGATTCAACCAAAGGCGGGCGGGGGGTGCAGCCTTGTTGTTGGTACTGTCAGTGTCCAGGATTAGAGTGGCTCAACCAGAGGAAAAAACGATGAATAAATAAATGAATCCTCCCCGGTCCTGATAATGCAAATGATATTCACAGGTTAGATCCTATGCAGGTGGCCACAATTAGTGGTAATTTGTGCCGATTTTTAATGATCCATAATTTAGCTGCCTTTCCAAACTGTTGGTCATGTGGGATAAGTGCGTGTGTGTGTGTGTGTATGTGTGTGTGTGTGTGTGTGTGTACAGAAAAAGAGACGGGGAGAAAGGGAGGGACAGTCGAAGGGAAGAAAAGAAAGGGAAAACGTTCCCCTGAAAAGCAGAGAGGCAGGCACTCGCACACATTCACTCTCTAGTTTATGATAACACGCTATTCTTTCACACTTCAGTATCATCAATTTAAATTAGTGTTTGCTTTTGTGTATGTTGTGAGGCCCCAGAGCGTGAGGAAAATTACATCTCTTTAAAGTCCACACACACACTCTCACAAGCACGCACACACACAAATGTTGCCTTTGCAGATATGTGTTGAATCGGTGGATTTTTTTTTTCTACAACAACCTCTCTGACTCTTTCTTTCTGGCTATTAGAAGTAAATTGCAATGTGTGGATGTATAAAAGCTTCCATGTAAACCATGACATCCTTTTAGTATCACTGCTAATTTGTCATATTCGTTCTGCCAGTAATTATCAGGCGATACGTCCCAATTTGTGTCTATTTTTACAACCCACTTTACCTGTTTACATGTTAATGGGATGTTTTGTAATTTATTGTGCGGACACGTTACGGCAAAAGAGCTTTTTACCCAAAAATCATCTGAGATAATTAGCTTCAATATTATGACCCCTAGAATGACATCTGTTTATTTATTCTGATTTTGCAATAATATTACAGCATGTGTTAATTTATTATGTATGGCAACTTTTGACATTTATGGATGTCGATATAATTGTTGCAGTTGTTATCCCATAAATAGCTGTATTTTGTGTATTTTTATATATCATCTTAACCAGAATGTGAAATATGATTTTAATTATTTGGATTTTTCTACAAACCTGATTCATTTAGACGTTTTTGATAGAATGTTTGGTGGTCATTAATGGATAGTTTAAGTATTTTCTAGCATATTAGTCTGTGAATATTTCAGCCTGACATAATATTTACTATGCATGTAAATATATGTCTATGTGTTGTAAATGCTTTAGTTAGTTTAGAGAATGGGCAGAATAACAAACAAAAATGAAAATTCCATATTGCTCTTCTCTCACAACAGCATTTTGCTCCTAAATATTTGTTCCCTCAGCTCTGATTTCTGTTATTTTTGTAGCTCTTTGCTCACGTACGGTTGCAAGAATAGGGCCTAGACATTGGACCTTAGGTCATTTGCATTGTTGATGGCAATAGTTAAAGAGTGTCAGCTATATGCCTCGAGTGCAGCATAAATGTCTAAACTTGGTGTGCATTTGTGTATGGATATGTATCCCTGCTTGTTCACTTTGTCAAATGCAACCACGTTGCTCTGTGCTTAATAGTGAAAGGCTCTGAATGGCACCAACGGGGGTTCGTCTGTCATCTAATCTTGTAAACGAGCTGATGGCCGTCCATTCGGTTCCCTAATGAGATTACACATGCACTGCGGGTCCCACCACAGGTCATCATTGGCGAGGCCATTCAAAGGCAATTATTGTTTTAAATGTTGCTCTCGTCACCATCTCAAAGTGACTCTGCATGCTTCACTGAGGGAAGAAGCTTGGAGGCAGACTGAAGGAGTTGTTTTTTCCCCTCTTTAGTTGGAGCCTAAATGTTTTTACACTCCTACTGTTTTACTTTCCTCAGGCGGCTAGGATCTTCTGTTCTGTCTGAATGTGTGTGTGCATTTGTGTCGGGTGATTGGCGTTGGTAGGAGTATGAACAGTACATAAGAATGACTGAAATACGATGTAGGTAAATAAACTTGCACACGTTGAATTTTTTTTATTATTATACTAATCGATAGGGTTATACCTAAAAAAAACCAAAAACTCATCAGTCTTATCATTTTCTCAGCTATATCAAAGAGAACCATTCCTTGTTTGTCATATTGTTTTCATGTATTTATGCTGTTGCTACAGAAACGGAGAAGCAGTAATTTACAGGTCTAAAGGATTCTTCTCTGTTGCCTTTACTGCATGTGTGTGTATGTGTGTTTGTCAGCGGGCCTCTGTTTTGGTAGATCAGTGGGAAGTGGTAGTCCGCCGGGATAGCCCTGTTTCTTTGTTCTGCTGCTGACAATGGAGGACTCACAGTCAGTCTAAAGGGAGAAATTATGTCCCAGAGCAGTCTGGGAGAAGAACAAATGCATACACACACACACACACACACACACACACACACATAGACACACAAACTACTTCTCACATGCTACTCATGTGGGGCATGACCTCAATAAGAGCTTCTGTTGTATTTGCAAAGCCCTCAACACCATGTGCCGACCACTTTTAAAAGCTGTAACAGTTAGGCCTAAGGGTTAAATAAAAGATTGGTTCAGCCAAGTTAAAAACAGTTGTCCTTCATGAATTTCATTCTGTACACAATGCTGCTTATATACAAATATGTGGATGTTTCCAAATGAAGAACACTGAACACTTGATAATCCTTGAATTTTGTTAAATGTAAATTGAAATGTTTGAAATAATTCTCTTTATAACTCAAGATATGTGAATATTGCTATGGCTGATTCATCCAGTAATGCCAGTCTGAATATTTTTAAAGTGTTAAGTTAAAATTCCTCCTAACCCGATTCTTTTCTCTCTATCACCACAGGTAAGGAGGAACCGACTACCTATACCTGCACTACATGTAAGCAGTCGTACGGCAGCGCCTGGTTCTTGCTGCAGCATGCTCAGAACACCCACGGCTTCCGTATCTACCTGGAAAGTGAACATGGCAGCCCTCTCACTCCACGCATGGGTGGGCCTTCCTCCCTCGGTGGGGGTGCAGACTGCCCTTCTCAGCCTCCTCTTCACGGCCTCCATCTGCCTCCTGATGCAAGCCCCTTCAACCTCCTCCGCATCCCCGGCTCGGGCTCAGGTGGAAGGGACAGTGTCGGAATAGGGGGAGGAGTTGGTTCTGGTGGTGCTGTTGGTGGGGGCCATCATCAGCGTTTCCCTCCCACGCCACCCCTCTTCAGCCCCCCTCCAAGGAACCACCTGGACCCCCACCACCTGAGCCCAGAAGAGCTGGCGCTGGCAGCCCACCACCCGAGTGCCTTTGACAGGGTGCTGCGCCTCAATCCTCCTCTGCCCCTGGACCCACCTCCAACAATGGACTTCTCACGGCGGCTACGGGAGCTGGCAGGCAACACCTCAGGGTCCACTCCCCCGCTATCCCCCAGCCGGCCAAGCCCCATGCAGCGCTTGCTCCAGCCATTCCAGACAGGAGGAGGAAACGGAAGTACAGGAGGTGCAGGGGGCAGCAAACCGCCATATCTTGCCACTCCACCCCCTCTTCCAGGCTCCATGCAGTCCCCTGTGGGTTCTCAGACCACTCCTACTACCCCTCTCCCCCCAGCAGGGGCACCACCTTCCTCCACCACCCCCTTGAAATCAAAATGTTGTGAGTTTTGCGGCAAGGCCTTCAAGTTTCAGAGTAATCTAATAGTTCACCGGCGCAGCCACACAGGAGAGAAGCCGTACAAATGTCATCTGTGTGACCATGCTTGTACACAGGCTAGCAAACTGAAACGCCACATGAAGACACACATGCACAAATCTTCCTCGCCAAACACAGGCAAGTCAGAAGATGGGCTCTCAACAGCCTCCTCTCCAGAACCTGGGACCAGTGAGCACCTGGGCAGTGCAAGCAATGCCCTTAAGTCAGTAGTGGCCAAGCTGAAAAGTGAGAATAACCGCATGCTACGTGAGAATGGGGAGGAGGAGGAAGAGGAAGAAGAGGAAGAAGAAGAGGAAGAGGAGGAGGAAGAAGAGGAGGAAGAGGAGGGAGAGGAGGAAGAGGAGGAAGAAGAGCAGAATGGAGAGAGAGCAGTCAGAAGGAACAACAACAGCTATCACTTTGGTTTGAACCTTGAAGCCGCACGTCAGCATGAAAACAATGGTGGTATAGGAAGCCGACTGGGAGCAGTTGCTGAAGAGGGGTCCATCCCTCGATCGCTGCCTGAGGTCATGCAGGGGATGGGTTTGGCTGCTAGCATGCAGCATTTCAGCGAAGCCCTTAACGCACACAAACGGAATGCCATGGCCCAGGAAAATCACCTGCACCACCACCTCAACCGAGACCATCACCACAATCGTGAAATGTGTGATGGGGAATCGGTGTTGGAAACAGATCGTGGAGAGGAGGGCTCTGTCTCAACAGTCAACGGGCGGGGAGCATCCCCTAACGAATCTGCCTCTGTTGGCCTCTCTAAGAAACTGCTTCTGGGTAGCCCCAGTCCACTCAGTCCTTTCTCCAAACGCATCAAGCTGGAAAAGGAGTTTGACCTGCCCACTCCCACTATCCCTAATACGGAGAATGTCTACTCCCAGTGGCTGGCTGGTTATGCCGCCTCCCGACAACTCAAGGACCCTTTTCTGAACTTTGGGGATTCCAGACAATCGCCCTTCGCCTCTTCGTCTGAGCATTCTTCAGAGAATGGCAGTCTGCGTTTCTCGACTCCTCCAGGGGAACTGGATGGTGGGATGTCTGGCCGTAGTGGCACAGGCAGCGGGGGCAGCACACCACACCTCGGGGGTCCTGGGCGGCCTGGCTCCAAGGATGGCCGCAGGAGTGATACTTGTGAGTATTGCGGCAAGGTGTTCAAGAACTGCAGTAACCTGACAGTGCATCGGCGCAGCCACACAGGGGAGAGACCATACAAGTGTGAGCTGTGTAATTATGCTTGTGCCCAGAGCTCCAAACTTACTCGCCACATGAAGACCCACGGTCAGGTGGGCAAAGACGTGTACAAGTGTGAAATTTGTCAGATGCCCTTCAGTGTCTACAGCACCTTGGAGAAACACATGAAAAAATGGCACAGTGACCGTCCTTTGAGTACCGAAATAAAGTCAGAGTAGAAGGCCGAACTATGGGACCTTTTCCCCGCAGCTATGTCCGCCATTAGTCCCCTGTTTATTCCCAGCCCCTTGTAGATTTGCCCCAACCCTAACACTCAACTTTCGCCAGTCTGGTGGAAGCTTAAGACCATGTGCTCTGCACCAGCACACCCCGTTTCCATTACCCATTGAATGCATGATCTGTATCGGGGCAATACTCTTGCATTGACGCAAAACTTCGAGCCTTTCTCTTGTGCAATAATTTACATGTCGTGTACTATTTTCTTTTTTGAGTTTTCCTTTTCCATTTTTAAGAATTAGTCAGCATGCATAGTATGTTTTTGCTAATCAAAAAAAGAAAAGAACTTGTCCCTGGTTGGTTAGTTGTTGAGTAAATGTGTTGCTGTTTTTCTCTTGTTCTGTTTTTTCTTTTTATTCTTCAAAAAGAGAAAAGACAAGAAAGATACACCATGCTGCATACATTCTGTAACACATATCATGTACAGTTTTGTTTTGTAACATGGAAAGTGAACAGTCTTTGATTTGACCCTCTTCTTACAACCCTGGAAATGCACTTATCCTGATCTTTCTAAAAGATGCCATGTTCACACAGGGTTAAAAATCATGTATTGGCTTGATGACTAAACTAAAAGTAATGACAGCCTTCAAATTTCTTTCAAAAAGACAAGGGTGTGCTATGAATTCAATTTGTACTATCATTTGGTAGAATAAGAAAGAGTGCCTTTGATATCTCAAGACTACATTGGCCATAATCTTATCTGGTATAAGTTTGGGGTCACATTAGATAAAGCTAGAAGGTTTAAGCCACCCAGGGAAGGTCCTTGCATCAAGCACCTGACTGCTCAAATGGACTGTGACAACTCGTGATGAAAAGATCAGAGTTCTTGTTAATCATCATTTAGCTACCTATTACATGTTCAATAGGCTATCTTTAATATGTGGATTTCATGGCAAGCATGGTACAAGCAGTATTGTGTATATCTGAATTATTTGTAGTTTTGTTTCTGGTAAGGAGGTACTTTTGAAATAAAGGTAATCTGTAATGTACAATCCTGAACTTGAGGGATACAGCGCATGGCTGAGAAGTGTTAGCACAAACCTACAACGCTGCTTCGATATGTCAGTGTGTGGAACAATGCATAAAGTAATATATGAGCTCCAAGTGAGGCAAACTTTATTTGAGAGCATTGAAATAACTACAAGCTAGACAGACAGAAAGCTAAACAGAACTGGAAGCTACGTATATAAAACGGGGATCAGAGGCAATCTCTTTCATTTTACATTTGTAATATCAAAACAGGGTCATTAACGATGAATTCAGAAAAAAGAAAGAAAGAATTGCAAAAAAAAAATCTGTACTCCAGGGCTCTTGAAAACAGTAAAACATGATAATTTGAATCAGTATGCATAGGCTAATGCAAGGCACATTTTTTTGTTTGCTGTTGCTTTACCCAAAAGAAGAGTTTTTTTTTCTTGTTGCATTTCATTCAAGCTGTTCATAGTATAGCACTTGTCACTGAGAGTAAGTACCGACATCTCTCTTGCATTTTCCCACACTGATGCAATGTCGGTACATGTGTTGAGTCTAAAAGCTAGATCATCATTTATAGGACATGAAGTGCACTGTTTCAATTTTCCCAGTTTACAAATTCACGCTGAAGGGGAAAACGTTGTTGAAATGCTGTCAGTTGACGAGGGTCCCATTGTTAAAAGCAGTAAAAGATGAGACACATAATCTGTTGCCAGCCTCATGAACCTTGACCTTTGTACCCTTGCCGTTTCACCTTTGACCATTTGTCAATTTGTTACCCCCGACAAACCCCAGCGCTTAGCCTGGGCTGAAAATTCACCCTGTCAGCAAGGTCTGTAAATGAAAAGGTTTGACGCGAGTGACATCTGTAACCAGTGCTCCTACATCGTTCTAAAAAGATGCAGCTTTCATTTGCCACAGCAGCACCAAACATCCACATTTCTGAAGGAGCTAGATTATGACTCCATCTTACACCTGAATAATCTACAGACCTTGCTGCCTAGACAATAGACACTCAAATCTTGTTGCTCACACTGCGAGAATCGGTTTTTGTATAAATCTTCCTTTAATTATAGATATGAAAATAAACGTTTTTTGCAAATAACACTCCACTATCTTTAAGGGGAAACTGTATTTAAGTTTTGTTGTCGTTTCTCTTTTCCTCAGCGTCTTGGTGGTGTTCAAGACTCCGATCACAGTATATATGAAATGATAAAAAAAAAAGACGAAAAAACAAACAAAAAAATTTCTGTGATGGTTTTTGTATTTTATTTTGCCTTGGCTCTTCACAGCTCTTCAGGTTGAAATACAATTTGCATTGGGGAAAGGATTAAGATTATATATGAATATATAATAAAGAACTTAAAATATAGGAAAATGCACACTCATGTCGATTCCTATGCTTAAACACATTTATGGTCTACTTTTTCTGTATTTCTAGAATTGTATTTGAATTCAATGTTCACTTAGAGTAGGCACTATAGTATTTATATTGAGGCTCGTATTTTTAACTGTTGCTTGTTCTCTCTAAAGGTATTTACCATACCTTTTTTTGGTAGTGGAAAAAAAATCCCAAGCTGCCACGGTATATTTTTTTAATTTGGCAGGATAATATAGTGCGAATTATTTGTATGTTTAAAGAAATAAAAGGAAAAACCCCATAAAAAAGCAGCTAAAGTATGTGGCATTGGGAGGCGTCACAGGCCATCAGATGGCCGCCGCTCTGTTTCCTGTCCACAGAGGTGGTTGTACATATCTTCTTTGGTTTTTTGGTTCGGACCTCCCCCCCACCCCACCCCACCCCTCTGCTGCCATTCTTGTATGCAGTAATGCAAGCTGACGTCGGCCTGTTCTGTTGTGTGCTTCTGTCTCTCTCACCCCTCCCACCTGACTACATTCCAACATCAAGAAGAGAGGAAAAAAAAAAGAAAAAAAAAACTCCATATGCAGTACATGGATTACGAAAAAAAAAAGCGTCAAAATAAATACATTTAAAAAGAAATTAAATGTTTTGCAGTTTTTTTTCATTGCCAAATACTAAATGGTGCTTTATATTTAGATTGGGTATACTTTCATATGCAAAGCATATTTAAAAATGACCCGGGGGATGTGGAGAAGCCTGCTTGAGTTGAGACTTTTTTGTAAATGGCAATGCGGAATATTTTGTTATCAGCCTTTTCTATTCCTCTTCTGAGAGCTGTTTGTTGTAACTTGAACTTGAACTTTATCTTTTACTATGGGAGTTACTATTTATTATTACCTATATGCTCTGTTCAAAACAGAGACATGGAATGGATCCTTATTTTGTTTTGTTTTTTGTTTTTGGTTATAATATAATTTTGATTTTTTTTTCTTTTGTAATGGTGGCCGATGGTCATTGGACAAACCTAGCTCTTTAATTTCTGTTGTACTTGTTTGGGGTCTCTGTTCAGTTGTATTGGGAAAACCACTGTCTGTGTTTTCTGGCAGATGTCTGCATAATCCTGTTCACACACCCATTTTGTCCCTTTATCGAAAAACAATTAATAAAAAAAATGAAAGTATAACGGCACTTGTTGCTTATCTCCACTGTGTGTTAACTCAAGTGTGTGTGCATGAGTGATGAGTGTGTGTGTGCGTTAGGGCCCATTACTATCTTTTAACCTGTCAACACCACCTTCTGACTTCTTTTTTCTACATGTTTCTTTTGACAATGTTTATTCCTTATTATCACTTCAGTTAAAAGAGTTTTCAGCAGTCTGCATATATGTGCGTGTGTGTGTGTGTGTGTGTGTGTGCATGCGTGTGCGTGTTTTAGGTGTCAGCGTTGAGGGCGTTTTCTTAACATGCTTTCTCTAATGAGGCTTCAGTGTCTTGTGCTGTTGCTTAAACCCAATGAACTCAGCCCTCCACCCCCAACCTCACTTTAGCCTTTGGCCCTGTACTTTATGTACTTTATGACTTATGTGTGTGTATGTGTGTGTGTGTGTGTGCCCAGGAGTAGTGTGAGAACAGGTGGATATTCAAATGCTCCTGACACCTGTGCGTCTGTAGTGTCATCCTACCCGTTGGTTGAGACAGCCCAGATGGTTTAAATGCATGCCTTTGCGTGTGTGTGTGTGTGTGTGTCCATTACTTCATTTTCTCTCCGTTTGCATGTTATCTTTTTGAGCACATATGTGTCCTATGCATGTCACTCCTTGAAGTACAGTATACTGTTGCTGATAATAGCTGTTCCCTATGTGCCTTTCACACTCACACACAAACACAAACGTACAGTATATGGACATGTCGGCTATATGCTGCCTCTCTTACAGAATGTACTTAAGTAAATATCATTATGTCCCTCTGTTTGCTCAGTAGTCACACAGCCTCATAAACCTGTCAGGATCAATCAGCACCATGTCCTCCAACCACCGCACCCTCCTGTTCAGCTCCCTCTCTCTCTCTATCTCACACACACACACACACACACACACACACACACACACACACACACACACACACACACTTAAAGCAAGTCTCTTTAGAAAGCATCAATACACCTGCCATGGGGCCAAAATATAATAATGAGGATACAATCATTAAAAAGGGAAAGTGCCGTCATCTAGACTGACACGAAAAGAAACAGAAACAGACATTTCATGTTCATAATGCAGTGTGTCCCTGTATTTATATGCTATGGTATTTTGGAGCTAACCTTCAAGATAAAGTAGAAAAAACTGCACTTGAACTGTTCACACTGAAGATTAAGACAGTCTATTTAACTCTTTGGCAGCCTCTGCAGAGCCAGACCTACGCTCCTCTTAACAGACATTATAGAAAACACTAAAGCATATACGTACAACACATTATAGGAAACTATCAAAAGAAACCTTTGTACATGCTACTGAGCTGTCACACGTTAAATGATCTTACCAATTTGAATGCAGGCTGTATCATAGATAAGAACAGACATGAGATCAGCCTCTTTGTTAAAGGATGCAGAGAAGAAAGATGATTGGGACATCTGTTTTGTTTTATTTAACTTGACTTTCCATAAAAAAAGGTCAAACAGAGGCTTGAGTTGAGGCCCCCCCCCCTCCCTGCTAACCCCTTAAGCCACCGGGCCTGCGCCTGGTATGTCTGTTATGTAATCCGTCCATGTAGGGATTTAGTTAAGAGCAGTCACATACATAAAAAAACACATAAATCAACCAATTAATAAAAATAGAATTAGTGCACGTTAGATAAGTGACCAAAAATTGCATGATCTTTCAACAACCGTGCACACTCATTCTCATGCGAGCGCACGAAAACGGCACAATCCACAGTCTGAGCTACCGGCTCCTACGGTTTGCTCACTTGCTGACATTTTCACAAGTGGCAGTCAAAGGTTAGGATGCGCCGGCTAACTTTTTGTACAAAGTGCTTTTGAAGGCGTTCATGTTCTCACTTCAAAGGGAATAGCCGGAATAAAAGAACAGACTTAAACTTCTCTCCAAAGGGCATTTTTACTTTGCGACACAGCACAGAGAGAGAGAGAGAGAGAGAGGGAGAGAGAGTGACGAGGTGGGGAGGGGGAGCAGGTTTATAGATGCTTTCTTCAGCTGCTGCTGCTGAGGTGCCCTTGACCAAGGCAGTGAGCCCTCACTGCTCCGGGAAGAGCGCAGTGGCTGTACTGGGTGGCTCCCAGGTGTGAATGTGCCGCGCTGTTTGAATGTAAAACAGGCTGTCGCTAAAAAAAGAGCAAAAAGGACTGTCGAGAAGAAAAGCTCCAAAAGGTCACATGTACAACTCAAATTCAAAGCAATGATTTTTCATTTATGCGACTTAGTCTTAGCCAAGCTACCTTGACGCCCCAAGAGGAGAGTCAGTGTTGCGAGAGGTTCTGGTGCGTTGGACATGGGAGCACTGTGAGACTTTATTTCCCACCTCAGGACCCACAAGTGGCAGCAGTTTCCTCTTTACTCCCCGTTAAACAATGTGACTAGCTACCAGCAGCACCGCCTGGGCAAATAAAACAAATCAGCACCATATTTTTTCACTTCCTCTCTCCTTCTCTTTCTCTCTCTCTCCACCTCTCTCTCTTTCTGTGATAAATTCATTGTGTTATAAACCCGTGAAGCATTCAGGCCTTTTCTGCTTTACTAGGGCTCTCCTGTGCTGGTTTATGTGAAAAGCATAATGCATTTGTCACCGTTATAAAATCTATACAACCATGACCTGCAGTCCCCCATAAACTCCCATGGATTTGTCTTTGGCCTGCAGGGTTTTAACAATAAAAGATTCTCCAAAGAGAAAGCATGTTTTCACACTGCTTTTGTCACCGTATGGCCTTGACGCAACACTGTTCCAATGGAATCCAGATAAAGGAAAGGAATGTATGTGTGTGTGTTTTGTCTGTCTTTCTTCCTACTGGGTGTACTTTGGTATCTGTGTACATATTGTGTGCCACAGAAGTGCATTTTGTCTTGGCCAGCCTCTCTCTGCCATACAGTAGAGTAGCTACTTCTATACGTATTGAGCGGTTTAATACACACTGACCACTGCGGTCTATAGGAACTGGCTGCAAAGTAAATGCCTCTTACTGTAATGGACAATCATTGAACGTTACTTAGCATGTATAATAGCCACAAGGCCAGTCAGGCGTGTTTAAAAAATTTCAATCAAAACCAGTGAAGGAATAACGCACCGCAACACACTTAACACTGATGTGTAGGAGTCACAGTGTGACATACTCTAAGAACCACAGAATGAAACCGTAAGTTAAAATGAATACTTGACCTGGCATCACTTGATAATGGCAAGGCCACTTGATTAACTTGGAGAAGTTCTTTGATTGAAAACCAAGAAAACATGTCAAGAAAATCAAAACACGTAAGACACGCAAGAAGAACTGCGTGTCTCGCTCAAGATCCAAGAAGTTCTTGGATCTTGAGCAAAGTTCCTGCAGGGAGAACACGGCGACATCCCTACAATGAAATCTGATGAGACAGATTGTAAATAAAGCAACCGTTTAGCCTGATTATCTAAAACTAGATAAAAATGTTATTCCGAGGTCAAAACCTGTGGACGTGAGAAATGATCTCTCAATTAAGTGAGCATTCAGACCAGAACCAGCCCCGGATTAAAAAGCATTCAAGAGGCTGCATTGTTAGGTCCATATCAGGTACCACTGATAGGACGAAATACTATCCAGGAAGGTTGGTCTAAATTATAGATCCATGAGTTTGAAGGCTTATCAGGCGCCAAAGTGCTGCAGTGAGGTCGGTAATTATGAGGAAGGATTTTACTGCCCTGAAAAGTAAGTATTAATCATCTGTCGTTGATCACTAGTTAAACACTCTTTTTTTGTTTTGCATATTTTATTGGCCAACATAGTGGCTACCAAGATGACGTTGCCAAAAGTTTAGCCAGGTTTTTTTTTTGCTGGACAACCCCATGTTGTCAACACCATATGCAACTTTTAAAACAAGCCAACGCTGTGGAGATATATTAATGTAACGCCTCCGTCATTGCCTGAGTGACTAAATAAAAAAGATGTTTTCAGTTTATACACAATATTTAAGTAAAAATAGACAAGAGTGTGAAAGGACAGTGCAGACTTCCTATGCTATCACCAAAAGAAGAATGGATGCAAATGAATATGTTTTCAAGTCATTTCGCTCGTTGTCACAATGATTTTTTCTTTGTTTATTTCTGTTATGTTAACGAGACACATGGAGTTATATTGATGAGATGGTGTTTCAGAGCTGTTTGAGAGCATGTCTGAGAGAAAGAAGTAGTATAAGAAGCGAGAAAGTCCATGTCTGGAGGAGGTCGGGGTGGATGGAAGTCCACAGTGATTTATTTTGTAGTGTATTTAACTTATTGCGGTGTTTTTCTAAACCTAAATAATCTGTGATGTAATGTTGACATGACGATGAAATGACTTTTTCGCCTCCTTTTCCTGCACATCCTAAAAACACAAAATACGTATTCTAATAAATCTGTTATGGTGTGGTATTTATACACCATGCTGTATATCAAGCTGTAGCTCATGTAGCTCTGCGTCAGAGTTGCAGTGTATTTTCACTGGGTGGATGTTACAGTTGGAAGTTGTGACAGAGTTGTCAGGAGGTGAAAGGTCAGAGTTCATGTCTATTGTTCCGTCTTTTATCTGACCTCGCTGACATCATGTTACGGTGTAGCCACACTCACTGTTTGGACTATTCAAAGAACACACGGCTAAACACACAGGCCTATCTGCCCTCACAAGTTATTTAATCTTTGTTGAATCTTTATTTTTTTTTCTACCGCCACTGCTTTGACTGTCTTTCCGAATTATTTGGGCAAAGTTTTTTTTGCTTTGAATTCAAATCCACTTGCTCAATCACTACTCGCACCGATAACATTGTCACAAGTCTGCAGCACTATTTAAATCAGTATTAAGAGTAGTAGCCATACAACCCCCACTGCACACAAGCACACACATGCTCTCACAAAGCTAAGCCCAGGCATGAGAGGTCAAAGTCTATTGATAGACCGTTGGTGCTGGAATGCAAGGTGTAGAAAAGGCAAATCAAACAGAGCTATGGCAGGTGTGGTGATTTGTGTCCATGTGGACGTGTGACACGTTACCCCCCTCTCTCTTCCGGCTTTGTCATATTCATGTTGGGACATATCTTAAAAAACTGAATAACATGCTGAGAGTTCTCTGACCGAGACTGTTTGAGGAAGACGGGGCGAGGGGTGGAGGGAGGGCTGCCTGTCTCAGAGCAGGGTCATGAGGTCAGAGAGTAGGCTTAGAGTAAGAAAAAAAAGAGTCCTCCCTCCCTTTTCTTCTCTTTTCATTCTTTCACTCCACCGTGAACTCAGTCTGAAGTTCAAATTCGTTGTCAAAGTGAGCCTGAATGAATGAATGAATGAAAATGGGGGAGGTGTGCATGCACATGTATGTGGTTGTTAATAGATTAGTATCCTTCACGCTGCACTTATTTGTGGACAATCTCTGAGCTTTTTATGATTAGGTTTAATTTTTAAGCTGGGTGCGTACAGACTATACATGCATTGTATTAAAGCTAAAGATAAAAAGACAAATGCTCGCTTCAACGTCATGTTATTAACTGTACACGTAAATCATTTACACGTCGTATTTATGACCCCCTGCTACAATTATAAGAACAATTATCAGGCAACAGCATGGCGCTTGTAAGCACTTTATGATGTCTTATGAGCAGCGACTCAAGGACAGTGTTATCTGTTGGTCATTCTGTCTCATTGCTGTAACATGGTTAAACAAAGAGGCCATTAAACATTAAAGCCATATGACCTGCCTCTGTTCAGTCCTGCGCTGTAGCACACACATCAGCTATACAAGAAGATGTTCTGTGTTATATCATCCTCCCCTGACTGTGCTCTAAACCCCTGACCTCATAGCGCACTGATGGCAGGCGGCTGTTAGGGCCATACCGTGCTTGGATCCTCCAGGGTCACGAGGGGCATCTCTCTGATCTCTGACCCCAGAAAGAGGCCTCTCGGCCTGACCGGGGCCAACGGAAAATCCCTCGGGCCTGAGCTGGATAAAAGGATGTCCAGGAAAGACATGGATTATCAGTGAGCGTGTGTGAGGCTATGTGCGGGTGTGTGTGACGGCATGCCCTGGAGACTCATGCCTGTCTTGGGTAACCAAGTTCAGGACACACACTTTCCAACACACACACATAACGCGCAGGGGTTATGGAGGTTAATTGCAGCTACACAGATGAGGGGGTTGGGTCACCTTCGCTGGAAAGCTGTGTGTGTGTGTGTGTGTGTGTGTGTGTGTGTGTGTGTGACAGAGAGAGAGAGAGAGAGAACAAGAGAGAGAGAGAGATGGGACACTTCTTAAACCAAATCAAGATGTATTAATGTCTATGTGGAAAAGGGATACACACTAACCCACACACCTACACACTCTCTCACACACACATGTGGATAAGGGGACATTGTGTGTTAGGTTGTTATGTCTGGAACCGATGTGTATATGTTTCTGTGACCCTACAAGCCTACAAACACACACACCTACACACACTGCACTTCCATCCTCTCTTTAATCTCTTCCCTTCCTTTTTCTTCTGTGTGTTCATGTATGTGTGTGTGTGAAAGGGTAAAGGTCAACCTGCGGGTTTGAGGCTTGGGTTTCACATGACTGAACACCTTTGTTGCTCGCCGCAGGGGGAAGACTAAACATGTGTGTGTGTGTGTGTGTGTGTGTGTGTGTGTGTGTGTACACGGAGAAGTGGGGGTGTGTTTGGTATGTTGTGTCTAGTCCAGATTCACGGTGGACACGGACGACACTACAGCCCGGGTTTTCATGTCTGCTGGGTGCCGTGTGATCGTACAGAAACGTGTGACACACAATAGATTTTCTTTTTGTTCACAGCAGCTGCGGGGGGAGTGAAACCGGCCTCACCCTGCCTTCAGGAGCTGCTGCGTCACTTGAAAGAATTTAATTAGTCTGGCTTTCCAAGTGTCCCACGATTGTCCAAATGCTGTTTGCAAGTGTTGTTTAGCATGGATTCAATGGGAATCAAGACAAATGTGTCCTATTTGAGCAAAACAGTGGACAGATTTCAAGACAAATTGCTCTGTATGAGCAAATAACATTAATTAAACCTTAAATTCAATCATTTATTTTTTGACTTTGACTTCAAGCTATTACTCTAAACCAGTAGTTCCCAAACTAGGGGAACCTCAAAGCATATGTGCCAACCACTGACAGTATAAATGGACGGTGTAGGCATACCAGGCTGTAAACATGTTTATTTCTGCTGTGAGGTTGGACATTTTAACATGGGGACCAATGGAGGTTGAAATGTTCTGCAGCCAGCCTCAAGTGGACAATCGAGGAATTACAGTTTTTGACACGTCCGTATTGGCTTCATTTCTCTGACACAGAGGTTTCTGCTTGGTGCCAACGTTGAGACATCAGAAATAAGCACACTGCAACAGCACGCTTATGTTAAATACTTACAGGATAAGTCACCCATCTTGTGTGAACTTGTGTGTGAATCTCCACCATAAACTAATATTAATCAGTTCTCATTCGTTCATTTAATTTGTCATATTTTTAACCACTGCCTTCAGAGGGTCTGTGCACGCCACTGTGCGACATGTCAGCCGCAGCATGCCTGCAGCAGGGCGCATCCATCATAATCAACTGAAGATGCAAACAGAGAGAATCTGTCTAGCAGGTAAAACACTCAGCTCCAGACTGCCTACGTGATGCGTGCCATATATTTTGGCAGTTATCAGGCTGTACAGTACCAGAAACTGATTCTGATACCAAAAAGGAAAAAAAAGTCAAAAATCTGGAAAGAGTTGTGAACCTGGGAAGAAAAAGGGGAGTCTGCTGGGGAAACTGTGAGGGCTGGCGACTTGCCCATAAGGGAGCTCAAGATGAATCTAAGACATAATACTACATATATTTCTAAAAAATCTGAGAAAAAAATGAGAAATAATGAGAAAATTTGGTTGAAATGATCACAAGTAGGGCTGCAGTGGAGGGTGAATGCTGATTTAAAACAAACAAACTCTCCACGTCTAAGCTGGCAGGCAGATTATAAACTGAGCAGGAGGAAAGAGGATGGACATATGATATCATATGAATGTGCAGAGTTAAATAAAAGACAGCAAAGTGAGCTCTTAACTGCCCTGTTTATCGAGCCTGTTGCTGCTTTGCATAACACTGGAGCTGCAGTCAGTTTGGCTGCAGAACACCATAGTTTATCCGTTCCTACAGTATGATGTTAACCCCAAATTGCTGTAAAAATACAATGCAAACTAAAATACTGCTTGTTGCACTACTGTCTGTTCAAACTTTTAAAACAGAGTTTTTTTCTTGTCTTCTTCTATTTTTTTATTTTTATGTTTCCACAGAAAGAAGGAAGGGGTGAGGAGAGAGGAGACACAGATGCAAAGCAGGAGCCAGAAAAACGGGTAAGTTTATCTCCATGAGTTATCGTTCTGGTAAATGACACAGGATGAAATCCATATGTAAACAAAAAGACAAGCCCAAGTAACAAAATCCAAAACAGAAACCTGTGATAAAGTGAACAGATCTGTTAACACGAGGACTAACATTACCGTGTATTTACAGAACTGACCTCTTTGATTTTTCATCTACATCTCTTCACTTCTGTATGTTTTTCCACTTTAAATGAATTCCCCATCAGTCAGTTTTGTTATTAGTCTGATAGGTTCATGTGTCATGGCCCCTGTGGCAGTGATAGAATAGCTGAGGTAAGGTAGGTTTTACTCAGCCTTTTTATTTAACACTACAGCCCGGCTCACAACTCATGCCCACACCAAGTCCCATAACTTATGATGATAGGTTACAAGGAGACATTGCTTCACTGTAAAGGTCAGAAAGTTTGGAAATCACTCCTCCTCAAAAGGTTTAAATAAAAATGTTTTACTGTTTTTCATGTGAGTGAAATCAAGGCTCAAATGTTAACTCCTGTTCAATTTCTGCGGCAGCTATGATCAGGTACTGTAGGTTAGGCAGTGAAGTTGTCGTCATCATCAGTGTTCTCTACCATTCAGAGTTCTTCTGCTGCCAAGAAATGAGGTTAAACTGGTTTGTTAATGTCCAAATGTCCACTGACCCCAATGGCAGGCTCGACTAAAGTTAGTTCTGTCTCGGCTTGGATGCGGTTGAACTAGTGTATTCTTACTTTTCTTTTTTCCTCCCCTTTAAGCAGTGTGAGTATTTGTCTTTTCAACACGCTCTATTTTTGACTTACAGGTGGAGGGTGAACCTGATGAGGTGGCTTTTTCTCTTTCTGGGTCATGGAGGAGAAACAAAAAGAAAGAGAGGGAGCGGGACAGGAGACAGAGAGAAGGAGAGAGAGAGAGAGAGAGAGAGAGAGAGAGAGAGAGATGCACACTGTAAAAAAGGTCAATCTCATTAAATCATTTAGATATTCTGAGAGATGCGACCTTGCATACAAAGCTTTGACACTGACAGCAAACACAGTGTGATAAATTGGTTGCATTGTTTCTATTTAATCAACAGCTCATAGAGACAAGCCCTGCCTCCTAGCTGTTGATGGACAACTGGTCTTGTACCTCCTTCATTTTATACTATTGCAGCTACTGCTGTGAGTCATAGTGTCAGCATTAACGCTGTCACAACCATTTTGAACAATTCTTTTTTAGCTTCCAATAAGCTTCCGAGTGCGGTCAGCGATTCTAATCCAATCCAACACTATTCCAACTATTCCAACCATGGTTTATGCAGGATCATGTTAAATGACGCGCCCACGTCAGCGTGCTTTCTAGTTTGCAGAGACAAACTATAGTAGCAGTTTGAGTATCGCCGTCTAGAGTTGCTGTGCCGAACTGTAAGCGCAGATTGCAAACCCACAACACAGCTAACGTTGTGTGTGTGTGTGTGTTTTTGCCTTATATCATTGTATTTACACACTGTACAGCATTTGTGTAGGGTTTCATACCCACAGAGACCTAAAAAGTATGCTTACATTACCTTCCTTCTTTGTTAGCTTAGCTACAAACCTACAGTGGTCTCTTTGGTCTCTGCACTTTGGTAAAAACAACTAATTCTCGCTAGTTCATTAGATGCTGTGATGTTCATTGGATGATGTTTTACTGTGTATAATAATGTCTCAACAACCATTCCCTAGAATTGCATACCACTGTCAGAAAAAAAAAATGTTTGTGTACAGTAAATAAAATATTAAACTATGACTGTAAATGGGCTAGTGTGCTTGCTAAAGTTCATGTTTTCTAAAGTGTTGTGCCACTGTTGCGTTAAATTTGCTTTTTTTTTAAAAAGACCATAGTTTTAACACTTACATATTCATACACTTTTTTATTCAAGAAACAATGTTGACACAAGTAGCTAAAGCTACCTTCAACCACCACAATGACTTCTTGATTAGCGGCAACCTCCTTGGCTGGGAAGTGAAGTCAATGTGGAAGTGCCAAAAACTGCAGTTCCTCTAACGGCCACTTGAGGCTTGTGACAGAACATGTCAGTCTCCATAAGTCCCCATGTTAAAACTTCACAGCAGAAATAAACATGTTTACAGCCTGGTACAAAAAACTGTTTTGGTCTCTATAGCTAAGCTAAGGCTTAAAGTTATGCAGAATTAACAGCATAGCCACTTTGACTGACAGGTAGATGCTGCTTTTTTATACTATTATTGGTTTCTTCAATGTTTGGCTGTGCGTTCCAACAAACTGTATCTTGTCTGCTTGTGGGAGTGAGGATTCTCGTAATTGTTGCTGCCCTAACAACTTCAGCTTGTTGACTGCGGCACCTCTGAGAGACACTCCTATCTGACAGGTGAAAACAAGTCGATTAGCTTCTGTAACATGAATAAATGTGCATCTGTAGATGTTGATATATGTTGATGTATCATGTAGTCTTCTTTTTCAGTGTCATGTGACACTACTACACCAACGGATGGCACTAAATAATGTTGATGATGATGATGATGATTCTTAGGTGTCCAAAATCTACAAAATAGTTTATTGCTCATTATATGAGTCTGTTATATAAGGTGTAATGAGGGAGAAAATAAAAGAGAAAAAGAGAAAAAAAAACATTAATGTTATTACTATCCAGACTAATACAGACTCTTACATACTTAAAAAGTTATACTGGATATACTTTAAATATCACATAAGCTCTTTATGATGATTAACAACAGTCTAGGATGCCACGGTGGTGTGATTAGATTAGATAGCTTCAACTCGATCTAATTTAATCACACCGCTGCGGCATCACATCAAATGTAAGATCTCTCCACAATGACGAGCTAACAGCCCAGGCTACAGAGAGAGTGTGGAGAGCGTAGCATCACAGAGACGTGGCTGAATGAAGTCACTTCGGACTCGCAGGAAACTCTGGACGGCTTTTCAACTTTGTGCTTAAGCTATGCTGTGCTCAGCTTCACTTGGCAGAGCAGGGCCCTGTTAAGAGGTGTGCTAACACAAATGGGACACTGACCCAACTGTTAGCACTAAATAAATATACAGATACAGATAAAAATACAGATGCAAATCTAACCAACTAAGCACAGATTAAAAATCACACGCATCCCTTTAAGATGACATTTTTTGCAGTGCACCAGAGAAAATGATAGTGAGAGAAAAGAGGTGGATGTGTAAGGTATGCTACCTGTCCCATCCCCTCCGGCTGATTTAGTTCCAAACGCTTACTCTCTTTCACACACACACACACTCTTGGCTATGTGCCACTTGTCTCTTTGTGTTCCTAGAACCTGTCACAAAGACACACACATACACTCACACATACACACACACACCCAGTGCCCCTGAGCACTGGTCATATGATTGACCTGTTCTACTGGCCCATCTGCACCTTTATACACACAAGATCATACCCGTAGGGTACACACGCACGCACACACACACACACACACACACACACACACACACACACACACACACACACACACACACACAGACGCACATACACACACCTGTTATCAACCACACCCACAGGTAAGAGGAATCTTGAGTGACATTGCAGGGACGCTCTTAGTAAAGCAAACACACACACCACACACACACACACACACACACACGTGCGTGCACAAAGCTGCATCAAACTAAGTAAAGAAGTATTCATGCAAATCTGGTCAGTCAAGTGCATTTGTGCATTATTGTCACTCCAAGATGTTTTTGTGCATAAAAGGTATTGTAGTATATGATTGACGCCTTTAATCTGAGTCCAATGTGTTGTTAAAGACCCACGCTAGAACTTGTTATGTTGGGATTATAAAACTATACAGACGATACACCACACACACACACACACACACACACACCAAGAAAGGATGTGAATGTTTTCTCCACCTCATTTTCTTCTCTCTGTGTAAATGCACATTTCCATGCTTTCATCTCTTCTTTTCATTCATCCGCCCATTGGCCTTATTAAAACACAGTAACAAAGTAATGATAGACTGATGACAGCCCGAGCTGATTGTGTTTATTTTCATCTGTGTGTGCATGTGCGTGCGCGTGTGTACTTCAAATGAGTTGAGGCCAGCTCCAGTAAACTAGGCACCATTTGACTGTAATAACAGTAATCAGTTTGGCCCATTTTAAATAAGACCTAACTGAGTGTATTGTTATGCTCAATTACTGTTTGTGGTTGGGTCATGCACAAATAAATGCATACGCGTGTATATGCCTAATTCCATCACTATATTTGTGCTTTTTGCTTGCCCAGCTACACAAATGTAACAGGTTATGGCAAACCGGATCTGCTGGTTTTTATTCACTGAAATCAAAAGAACAATAGAAACCATCAGTGTAATTGTAAATAATTAAAGTGGACACACACTATGGCTCACCAGAGGGAAAACAACCACCAACAGAAACAAAGCTAAATTACAATTTCCAAAAGAAGAATAAAAGTTATGGTACATCCTATAATAGAAGTTATAGTTTAATACTTATTAAGCAGTGAAATGTAATGACCTACCCTTCATTTATGAGCCTGACCCTGTGTTGTGCAGGTAACACATGAACATCTTCCTGTTTGTCCCCACATGTCCCAGAGGCCTGCACGACCAAGAGAGTTCAAGTGACAATAATGACACAATGAGTATTTGGTAAATCAACCAAGGGTTTTCTAATCTAGCCATGAGTGCGTTCACGTAATATTGGCAGTGTTCTGCTTCTCGCTTTGTCTCTTCATTTCTGCTGTTATGTCCATAGAGACTGCTGAGCCTGGACATTCCAGGACATTCTGCTACTGCATTCCACTGATCTCGGCCCATTGATCCAAAATGCCTGTGTTACAAACACTTACACTACAAACATTTGTTCTGACCTCATAGTCCAGCCAGACGCTAACAAACTGAACTAACATTAGCTAACAGCAGCTACAACTGGCAGCCATTTACTTTACTGTCCATCAGGATCCGTCAGAGGGAAAACCAGAAAACATTTTCACTCTAAAATATGATCTGGTTTCACCAAAATCAAAATCAGTCAAATAGTTAGTGGTGTGTGACTTAGTGCTATAAAGTGTTACATCTCAAAACAAAACAAAGATACGTAGTGCGATTTATAATTTAACATCTGTTATTTTATAGTAGAAAAGTAACACGGTGTTGCTTTAATAGACTCTTATTATCACTCCCGCATCATTAGATTGCTAGGTAAATTTATCAAACTAGCCTTTTTCTTAGTTTTCTTCTTTATTGTTAGTATTGTTTATTGTTACACAGTGAGGTGCAGACCTGCAATAAAAGTCCATGAAAATTAGAGAGGTTCCCCAGGCATTTAGTTTCTGTAAAGATAGAAGAGAAGACACAAGAGACAGATTTAAAAAAAGAACGGTCCCTAGTATGGGTCAAGCTTGAAAAATGGTGGATCCTAAAATTCCCATAACTCAACTCAATAGCATAGTTTTGTGAGACACTCCCTGCCTGGTGGATGCCCACATCTTTCAGACAGCACACCTCATGTTTGTACTGTTGGCTTTTTGATGTACATTTGTACTGATGACATCATCACGGTTGTTTTCTCAGACTTGTCAAAGCTCCTCCAGAACCACAGAAGACGTTATACAACTGTGTTCCCAGGCTGGGTACTACTTACCATGACTACAAAATTGACATTTCTGTGTAAAATGGATGGAGTTAACTTTAAAACTTAAAACTGTACACTAATATATCATGTTATTATAATGTGATAATGTAATGCATTTTGATTGGAGGCACTGCTCTTGCTTTGCCCTGTGTTGCCAACCAACACAGAGGGTAAAAATTATCAATAATGGACAATCTGCAATGTGGTAAGCCTGAAGCCCAAACATGGCCGTGATCAGCTCATAAGTCAAGCACACAAACATTTTCCACTGTTGATTCTCAGTAACAGTAATTTAAAGTTGAAAGTGCTGATCTTACAACAATAAAACATCATAAATCTTGTATACTGTTTGTTTTAACACCAGTGGTTTTCAGCAAAAATGGTGAGTCGACAACTTTGGTAACAGCCAAACATCAAGCGAGGTCAACAACTCAAGACATAGCAACCAGCTAATATTACTGACTAGTCCAACAGCAGGAAGCCCAGCTCGGCGTCCGTCTTTCAGTCATTCATTTCACCAAAACGATTAAAAGTCAGTTACAGATTTACTCTTGTCTAACGGCTTCTTGCTTGCTCACTCTTTCCTTTTCTCTTCTTAGCTTCCGCAATGAACGTCCTCTTTGGTCTATCCTTCTCTGCCATTATGTCTATACGGGCTGCTTACATTGCCTGAATGCCTAGCTCCGGTTCTGGCATGACACCAGCTGTACTGCACGTCAGCATACACCTGCGCCCTAGGCCAGATTCACTTGATTAAACGTCAGTGTAGCATCAACATGGTTTCAAATGTGTTGTTTTACAGTTTAACTGCCAACGACCTGCGTTGCAAGTCCTGTCACTCAATAATGTGGAAGAATCAAGTTACCTGAATTCCTCCTTCTGGACATCAAACGGGCAGCCACAAAAGGATTTTTCTCTTGGATGAATTTTGAGGGATAGAATGGTGAGAGGCTAAAAACCAGTGCAAAGAGAGAGATATGTGTGTAGATGCGTTTGCATGTGTGTGTATATGTGTGTGTGTGTGTGTGTGTGTGTGTGTGTGTGTGTGTGTGTATGGTTCAGGAGTGGTCTCAGTGTCCTGGGGGCTGGGGAGGTTTGAATGTCAGTTTCTCTAATAACGGGAATCGGTGAAAAGGTCAGCCCCAGTCGCCTGACCACACTGAGGGGAGGGTGAGTGTGTGTGTGATTCTGTTTGCAATGTGTGCATCTCAGTGCATATCACAATGTATGTTTGTGCGTTTCATACTGTTATTTGCGTTTGAGTGTGAAAAGGTGTGTACATATGTGGGTGTGTGTGTGTGGCGGTGAAGGGGGCGGGGGGTGTCGGCCAGGCCCGGGGCAGAAATTGATTCTCTGGCGAAGGAGAGGAAATGAGGAGAAAAAGAAAAATGGTAGAAGGTCATGGGGTGCGAGAGGAGCAGGAAGAAAGAATGGAAGGATGGAAGGGGAGTGGAAGGAGGAGGAAGAGTGGAGGGAGAAGAAGGGGGGGAATAGATGTGAAAGAAGAGGAGAGGAGTAAAAGAAGAAGATGACAAAGGAATGAGGTAGAGAAGTAGTGAAAAAGAGAAAAAAGAGGAGACAGAGTGAGGGGAGGAGAAACAGATGGAGCAAGGGAGCAGGGAAAGCAGCAAAGGTTGAGGTGGAATTAAGATGAAGCAGGAGGCGCAAGGAGATGGAGAAGGCAGCGGCAAGAGGAAGAAGCTGAGAAGATGGGGAAGAAAAACACAGAGGGAGCACGGCTACCTCCAAAATGTTTGCTGAGGTATGAGCTAGAAGCTCCATATACAAAAAGAAGTTATGAAGTTACGGCCTTGGTATTTCTTCTGAAAATTTGAGGGTTTTAGCAGCAACCTGGGAGAGTTTCAAAAAATTCCGACTTTTTCAGATTTCAGAATTTGACTTCAGGCCAACAAAATGAGTGCATAAATAAAAGCCTCAGTACTTCTCCATCACAACCTTGATCCGAGCAGCTCGGGGACGGCTTGGAAACCTAATTTAGACCATCATATTGGGAAATAATCTCCATAGTTTCCTCTCTTGTTCCCTGGAAAAAAAAAGACATTTTTGTTTGATTTCTGGCATTATTGCAGGAATATGTGGCTAAGCTGTGATAGATGACATAAATGCATCATAAATCATATATATTGTCACAAGTACAGTATTAACTCGTGGGTATATGAAGGCAGAGTGTGGAATGTAATGCTTTTGGGGGTGTATTTTTTTATCGCTGCTTTGTTTATGGTTATTAGATCATGATAATGACCACACAGAGGTCACAGTTTACCCATTTCTTTTATCGAGCTGCTGCATGACAGTGTTGAAAAACCTGCTGAAATATCTACATTAAATAGTCTGATTCTTGTGCTTCCTACACTGGCGCGGCCATGTCAGTGGTCTGCTCTATAATGTGCAGGAGGCACAAAGGAGGGAAATTACATTAATATTTGAAATAATGAAGCCGTGTGGTCATTAGGATAGTCTCCTCTGCTTCCATAGCAATACATTAAGACAAGACAAGCGCCATGTATTTTACATGGTCCTGTCAACGCGGAAGATGGATCCTGCAGCATAATGATGTCCCTTTGCAAGGTACTGTGTGTAGGTATAAAGAGAGAGAGAGAGAGAGAGAGAGAGAGAGAGAGAGAGAGAGGATGGGGTGTGTGTGTTTCAGACACCAGACTGCTCCCTGTCCCTCGGTCACACGACTGACCTGATTTGCCTTCTAAAGCCTCCAGTTATCTATCTGAGGGAGCACATGCTGCTATACAAGCTTGTTTTGTACTATCTCCAACACACACACACACACACACACACACACACACACACACATGTACAGACAGTGAGTGGTAACCCTGACTCACCTTTAACCTCGGTCGAGATTTTGGCCCAAATCCCCTGTGTGGCACTGTCTGAGCCAGTGATGTGTGTGACATCAGATCCTTGGCCAGTATTACTGTACTGTGTGTGTGTATGTGTGTGTGTTTGTGTGTGTGTGTTCACAACAAGAAAGGGGGCGATAATCAGGAAGTGGGCCTCAGGGTTAAGCGCTTATTGGTTCGTTTGAATGAACGGGTTTCAGATACACACACAAATATGCCGTGATCACATTTTATATTTTGTATCACCAACATGGATTTATGGAGAAATGTCAGGAAGAAGTTCTTCAGCATGAACGCGGCTAAAGCTTGGAGCGTTTTGGGCAGAGGCAGACGGTCAAAGACAAAGAAGCATCAATCCGTTTTGCTGCAGGAACCCAGGGTTTAGAGTTATGTAGTCTTTATAGGGGAGACCTTTCCCCTTCACTCGCTCTCAGAAGCATATATTGTATTTTTATTTACATTGCACAATGAACTCTCTTCCTTCCTTCCCTTAGCTTCCTAATGTACCCTTGCCCGGGTCTGACAAGGTTATGTCAGGCTATGTGCTCAGAGGAGCTATTGATTTCCCCTCCAACCTCTCCTCCTCCCTGCCTGCTTGCTTGCAACATGGGCAGAAGATCACACAGACACACAATCACAGAGCTCTCTTTCTATTGAAAAAAAAAAAGTAGTGTTCTATCCGAATGTCCTTTTGTTCTTTTATGTACATTTAAAACTAAATATGAAAAATGTTAGAAGACATGTTGAATAATAATGGCAAATTCTGGTGTTTTTTCCTCTGTTATTAAAAATATAAAAGCTTTACACTTTAACATTGAATTTGAAGGAGGAAATAATGCAATACATTACAATGGGAACCCATTTGTGAGTTTACAGTGACATTTGTGCAACAACTGCTTAGAATTATGTCTTTTACTTCCTGGGAAGAAATATCAGTGTGCTTTTCCTGTTTTGTCTTGAGGCAGTTTCAAATTTCACAAACTACTACTACTACTGCCACCTAAGGTTCTTTGGATAACTAAATGCCAAAAAAAGAGTTCTTCAAGTCACATTTGATGCATTTTTGGTGCTTTAAAGAACCTTTTCTTTTATATTTGATAATATTTTTAATGTTTAAGTCGACCCTTTGCAGCAACTGTTTCTTGAACTGAGGTTAAAGGTTCCCTTATGGCATCACCATAAAGAACCACTAAAGGTTCTAACTCAAACATTTTTTTTAAGGGTGTATTAATGTAAGTAAGTGGATGTTGTCAACAATAATTATAAAAATAATAGTAACTTGATGAATGGCATATTGCGAAACAACAGAGGTTGTTTTGTTCAATCTCTTGGAAATGTTGTTCCCATTAAGCCATGGGTATATATGAAGGTTTGTTGTGGTTGTTGTTGCCTTACCCAATATTTCTTTGTCTGAACAGTTAGACAATGAACAAAACTATGCATGGACCTAGTTCAGAATTAATGCACAAGTGGACAATGTTTGTCTGGTTTGATCATCAAACAAGTGAATCATCTGCAAACACCAACCACTGCCTTTAGAAAGGGTATAATCTTTCTAAATCTGTAGAAAGATTTCTTTGCTAGTGAGTGACACAACTGGCAATCTAATATTGGTCTTTTGCACTAGCTGTAGGCTAGCTTTTGTTGCTGCCACTTGGCCATGTAAATGATTAGTTCTCAACTGACTTGAGGTTGCGAGAGGTCTTCAGTAGATCATGATTAGATGACGAAATGTATGTCATGAAAAAGCCAGCGGGTCTGTTTATAGCACCAAAACTGTAAATCAAGCTTAACCCTGTTGAGTCCCAGCACAGTATGTTAAGAATTAAGGTCAAGATTTATGGCCAGTGCCAACATTCAGTGCCAATGCACAAAGCAGTGTAGGTTTTATGTAGAGCTATAGAAAGTAAGGGTTGGGGTGGTGCTTAGGCCTTGGACTTTCATGCAGAAGGCTAAAACACAAGTCCCATCAGACCAGCTCTGCAATTTATGTTTTTCCTGAAGTTTAAAGTTATCACAGATTATTTGTCTAATGATCTTTCACTAATCTTGCTTGTTGGAAAGTTCTTGATCAAGCTAACTGGGCTACAATATAAACACAAACCTCACTGGAGTGTTTCTCTACAATCAGGTGAATACAGACTAAAGATGAAAAGAAATCAGCTTTGAATGCTTCTTGGTGGCCTCCAGATATCTCTACAGGTGACTGAGTGGCAGAAGCAAGTACATTTCTTCTGTACAACAGAATCAAGGTGCTGTTGGCTTTTTGTCCAGAAGTTCCCTTTTTATTTGCCTCTTCAAGCACCAGGCAGGTCACGTCACAGTTATCGTCATCAAGGACCTTTAGTCGTAGATCACAATAGTACTGTGTACTAGGTCATGAATAATTTTGTTGAGAAGGGAGGTTTTCATGTGCACAACGGGTAGACAAGCAGATGGGAAGCAGAAGTCTTAGAAATACATTTAAGGAACGACCACCAAACAAAACAACCAAACAAAATATATAGTTTTATTGGCTGACATCCTGTCCCGAATACAGCCTCATAAAGAATTCATAAAGAATATATAATAATACAAAGTACTGCCTAACAGCAGCTACAAACCTACCATATTGGTGTTGTTACCAGCTCGGAAATCGTCATACTGACTCACCCCAGAGTGTAGGAACAATATATTTCTGTTTTGGTGATTGAACGCTCCTCCAAATTTCACCCCTCTCCCTAAACAAGGCCTGTTTCCATAAGAAAGGGCTTTGCTAATGTGATTGCTGTGGTCATGGGTCTGCACTGATCTTCTTTTTACGAGGGAAAATGAGGTCTGATTGTTGGAGGCGCGTCTTGTGTGCCGAGGTCCCACAGCAAGATAGACAGACAGACCGACCAGCCGACAGTGTGAATGAGTGGCGGCGTGCCAAAGCCAATAAGAGGCAGCGGTGGGAGCCAGGGGGAGGGGAGACACTCATGTATTATTCATAATTATTCGAATAATCCCCAGACAGCGGAGTGTGATGGTCTGTGTGAGTACTCATGTATGTGTGTGACAGTGATTTAAGGTAAAAGAAAATAAATTAAAGATGGACTATCAGTTGGTCCACTGCTTCTCTGCTTTGCGATGTTAGCTGTCAGAGCAACCTGGGATTATAGTTGTAGTTTACAAAGCAGAGACAACCACAACAATGTCTGGCAATCATCTACATATTGTATCGCAGTGTTTAGCTTATTACCATCCATCAGCGGCAGGGCACTTTATCTGAATGCTGCTGCCTGGGTTCAAAATCTGCTCACACTTAAAGAAAAACTGTTTTTTCATATGTGCGCTGGAGCACTTTGAACCTTTGTATCCTTAAGAACTCTTATTTTGCCGTTTATGGTTCTTTGAGGAACTGAACACACACACAAAAAGAGTTCTTTACGTCACAATCGCAGCACTTTTAACGCTTTATAGAACCTTTTTATGTTTAGCAATTTCTTTTGTGACGGGGTTTTGATAAACATTAACAAAGGGACAGTAGGTGTGGCTTACACGAATATGCCTAACTTGACTATTAAATAACTAAGTAGTACTTTATAGAGAGAGCAAATAGTAATGTGGTAATAATTAATATAAAGTAATAAATAACTGTACTGAATTACTTTTTAAAGTACTTTACCCAATGTTGCATTTAAAATTAAATATTTTAATTATTACATTATTACATATTGCACAAGGACAAATAATATTTAAATTATTAAATTCTCTGAGGAACTTGATCATAAATTGTTTTTTGAAGAAGTAAAAGTTTACTTGCAGAACAGAAAAAGGTTCCCCTATGGCATCACCATAAGAACAAGTTCTAACTCAAAACTTTTATTTTTAAGGGTGTACTCTGGTGATGTTCAGCTCTGCTTGTATCTGACATTTTAGGAATATCTTGGCACATGAAGATATTTTGAAAGTATGATTGTATGTTTGTGTGTTTTATTTCCCGGGAATTCAGAGAACTTTAAAAAACAAAATCAAAATTTATTATCAAGTGCTCAGTCAGAGCTTTTTGTTGGCAGGATTATGGTTGTGTGTGCCTACAAAAATATAGGGCTCCATAAAATCCGTGAAAAGTAGCAACAAGTGTGAATATGGTATTAATACTGTTGTACAGGTTGTTGTATATTGATTTATATAACAACTCTTCAATCCTCATAAAAACATTAACAGCTCCATGTCACACTCTAACGTTACTGGCTTCTGGGAAAGTGAAAAAAACAACATACTGTTATCACTATCACATGTTTGATCATTTATTCAACATCACTGTAACTGAAGCCAGTGCGCTGTTTAGTAGTAAATGGACTGTACTTTTATAACGCCTTTCTAGTCGACCACTCATGGTTTTACACTACATATCTCAATCACCCATTCACACACACACTCTATACTGATAGCATTAGCTGCCATGCAAGGTGCCAACTGCTCATCAGCATTTGGGAGCTAACTATTCATTCAACTTATGCATTCACACACTGATGGCACAGCCTTCAGGAGCAATTTGGGGGCCGATCATCTGGTTAGTGGACGACCCGTTGTACCTACTGAGCCACAGTCGCTCAGTAGTGCAGATGAATTGCACATTTTTCCAAAAACATTCAGAAGTTAAGATGTTGCTTATGTAAAAGGTCTTGGAGAGTAAATAATGTTAATATTAACCTCCACACTGTCCATTTACACACACACACACTAATCCACACAGAAGTTCCAGAATCCCCAATAACTCTTAATAAGCCCTAGATTCCACTGCAACGCGCTCTGGCTGCACCACGACCACCGGAGCTGATCTTGCCTGTTTCAGACAATGATTGGGATTCCACCAGAAGCACTGTCCCAGAATGTCCCAGAAGCATCTCTCTGATGTGCTCCCCAGAAGCTCGCCAGCATAAAAAATAAATTCTTTTGATGGATGCTATGATCGGCTGAATCAAGCAGCACAGAGCAGATTGTGCTGGCCAGAAGTCCAACACAGCAACAGCACAGAGAATATGGTAAATGTTCTAAATAAAACACCCGTGCTTACTCCGGATTGTAACAATGTCCAGAAGAGAAACAATTTAACAAGTGGCCTACTTATTCACAGTAGAAGGGTTGCTTCGTTTTTCCTAGTGGGGTATGAGGCCGCGTGGAGAACGGACCAAAGCAACACAGAGCTTTGAAAGAACGTGCAACATTTTAAGACCCCTAAAATCATGAATATTGATCAGATGACCATATCACATGTTATTTTGGTAATGTGTTAGCATAGGGGACATCTACAGGGGTCCTATGGATCATTTTAGAGTCAAAGCTCTCATCGCTTCTCAAAAACTGACTTGACTTAACACTCTATCTAAAAACATACTGTACATATATTACTTTGATTGTTTCCCCGTTTCATTGCAGGCTGCAAACAAATGAGGAGCAGCAGACAGAAAAAGTCGAACAAGAGCAGACCTCTGTGCTATACTGTGGTCCCTTTTTTTTTGGATAACCACAGACCCTTCTCTGACTTCAGATCTGGCCCCTTGTTAACACAGTCTGCTATTATCATAATCAACTCTGGCCTCTGGTCAGCAATCAGCTAAATGAAGGACTCTACAGGAGTAAGACTGGAGCACACACACACGCATTACAACACAGAGCTAACATTTCATTTCTATGACTACGTGCTCAAAATTGTGTGACCATTTTAGAATGTTAACAGAGTATGATGCTCCCTCCACCTCTCTCTACATTTATATATAAAAGGCAATAAAATATAATTAATTGAGTTGTTTACACTGATGTTTGATTTTTCAGCTTAATTGCTAAACCATCTGCCACTGTCACTGCTGTTGTATCTCAGTTGATTCTCTTCATATTACCTTGCCAACCAAAGTTTCTCACCTGCCATGCCAATAATGCTGATTTGAACTGAGTTGACTTCGTTTAAGGACAAGCTAACCTTGGCAACAGCCACAATGCCATTCAGCAGTGCTCGAACCTCTCAGTGTAAAGCAACAACATCATGTGCTCATATCCTTCAGCATGATTGTCTGATTCGAGGCTTATTATAGAGCATGTTGACAGGTTCATTTGAAAGTGTGTTGTCCTTTAATTTACACACGGGACTGCAAGGCCATTTTTCATTTTCATGAGCAGGGACCTGAATCTGCCATGTTTAAATGTGTGTATGGAAGCGTAAGCATGTCTACATGCGTCTGTGTGTGTGTCTGGTCTGAATACAAGTGACCTTTAATGAATTAAGGGGGGATCCCACTACGGCTTTCCCAGACACACACTGACCTTTCAGCCCAGATGGGGCAAAGGGGAGGTATGCGTGTGTGTGTGTGTGAATGAATGAATGAATGAATGAATTCTTAACATTTCAGAACCTGAAAAAAACAAATGCATCGTCTAGTATTAAGAAAAGAAACGATATTAAAGGGTCAGTTCACTCCTCACTCCTCGCAGCACTGCCAACCAATTACAGTCTGGAGGAACTCTGCAGCCAGCCACTCTCAGAAGTGGATCATAGCAGTGCGGAGAGGGGAGAGAGTCGGCAAAGTTCTAAAAAAATCTACATTTATAATCCTAATCCTAATCTTACCAAATGGAGAACCTGCACACCCCAGAGTATACTTGTCATATGTCACGTGTGCTTTATTCTATTATTCCCATTCTCCATGACTTTGTCATTACTGTCATTATTTTCTGTTTCTGTTTTAAAGCTTTTTAAAACTAGCAGTATCTCAAAGTCCTTGGGGACACCAGTCAAAAACACTCAATTCCCCCTATGTAATTTAATAGATGAAACTATTTATTGAGTTCATGTTCACCATGGGTCCTAATTTAAAGTATCGCGGGGGGATGGGGTGTCCTGTCAGTCACTTTGAAGGAGACACAGATTTGCTCATGTACTCTGTCGATGACCCGACATTCTGCTCTTCATGAGGTAAGATGATGTTTAAAAGACAAAACATCATTTCATACTAACATGTTTTATGATGATCACATTAAATAATGTTCTGTGATGCAAGTTAAGACTGTAAAATAGTGTGTCATGCATGTGTTTGACATGCAGTCACAGCATAAGGACATGGTGTAACAATTTTTGAGGCTGTTTTTCAGGCTTAGAATAGTATATTTTTGAGGTTAGTCCCTGTTAATTGTGCTGTACTGTATGTTTGTGTTATATATTGATATGGGTTAATATTATTTTTGTATATCTTGTAATTTATACAAACTTCTCGTGCAGTGAGAGATCAGTGCAATGCAGATCCCACATATGAAGTGTTATGAGTAAGGTGATATGATTCTTTGAATTTTACAGCAATTTTACGTACTTGCTACACCCTTAAAAATAAAGGTTCAATTTGGTCATGGTGATGCTATAAAGGAAGGCTTTTTTGGCTCTGCAAGGAACCTTTTACCTATTGGTTCTTCAAAGAAGCATTTGGGTCAACTTAAAGAACCAGTAATCAGTTTAACCTTTAAAAAGAAACAAAGATGATCATAAAAAGTTCTTCAAAGCAGCAAAAGTGCTGTTCCCCAAAGAAATCTGAATAGCAAAAAAAAAAAAAAAGGGTTCTTCAGGATAAAAAAGTTCTTCGGAGAACTCAAAGTGCCAGACTAGTTATCAGGAGGCATTTTTTGTACACCCTTAAAAATAAAAAGTAAAGCAGTCTTTATGTTGATGCCATAGGGGAACCTTTTTCAGTTTTTCAAACCATTTCTTTTGAAGTTTACAGAATTTAATCTAAACAGTATTTGTCCCAGATTTCATTAAAGGTGAAATATATAATAATTTGAATCCATTTATTTATGTATTTAATTTTAAATTCAACACTGAGTAAATTGGATAAAGAACTCTTTCCCCCCCAAAGAACCTTAAACAGCAAAAAAGCATCCTTTAGGATAAAAAGCTTCTCCAGAGCACTTAGCAAGAACCAGTTTTCCTGAGTATGAAATAAATACAGGTAAATGTAATATTAACCGAGCATATGACATAATCAAATTTATTATGTTTTTATATCTGCCTTTAAATATTAGATAGGGTTGAAACGTCCATGGACCTCTTCCCTATAGGAAATCTGAGCACTGTTTCTCATAAATAAAAAATACATTCAGCACAACACTGGGGTCACTGTGTCAAATCACATCAAAAGTAATATTAATTTGGAGCCAAAACAATACACAATGCATCGCTGTCCAAATGTCTGTGCATTCAGTCTGCATGCTTTTGGCAGAGCTCTCTTCTAAAATGAGCTGGGGGAGGGCCAGCTTCCTCACCCTCCCTCCCTCCCTCACTCCCTCCCTCCCCTCTGTCTCTCTTTCTTTTCTCTATGTGAAACGCCTCGAGCATGCACGGTGCTGAACTGTCTCTAATCGATTTGTCTGTGAAGGCGAAGCGTCACACTCGGAGTACCACAATGCAATTCTTTCTCTCTTAGTGACATCGCGCCCCCACCCTGAACACCTATAAGGGAGCCTGAGTGATGCTGAGAGACTCATCTGCTGGGATAAAGAACGGGAAGACACTTCAATCCACCGCCACCACCAGCAAAAACAATGTGACTCTATTACTGATGCTAGTATCATTACATATTCCACAGACAGCGCTGTTTTCAATATTGTCACTATTATCACTGCTCTAATACTGTTGCTACTAAGTAATCACTAATACTAGTGTTAGTGCAACCATTGCTACTTAAAATACACAGTAGATCTTCTGTCCAAACCAAGTGTGAAGTTAATGCAAAGCTAAAATATGTAATTCCTCGAGCGGCCACTTGTCCAACTTCACAGCAGAAATAAACATGTTTGATTCAGACATATATTTGGCATCATACCAAGTGAAAAATGTATTATTGTGTATCATTTCACTGTGTCTAACAAGCTACGAATGTCTGCTAACAATGAACACGTGCATTGTATTTAATACTATTGCTGCTAATGCTACTGCTTCATGAATAAAGTATTAAAATAAAAAGCAATATGAAAACAGATCTTAACCTATGTGTTTTAGCATTTGGCGTGTGTGTCTGTGGGTGTTACAGGGTCAATGAGTAATTACAATGCCCCTGTACAAGCTCTTTAACAAAGTGTTACCTCAACACACTGGTGCTAATCTATGTTGGTGCCACGCTGAGTTACACAAAGCCAACACTGACCTGCTGTGTACAGCCTGACCTAGCATCTGTATGCTTCTGTTTGCGGCCACCCGCTGTGCATGCATGTGTGTTTGTGCATGGGTGAGAGCATGTTGGTGTGAATGTGTGTGTGTGTGTGTGTGTGTGTGTGTGTGTGTGTGTGTGTCTCGAGCATACACCTGATGGCCAGTATCTCCTGTTTCACAGCAAGGTCACAGACAGATGGAACAGGCGCACACACCTACACACACACACACACACACACACACACATCTAAATATATACCTATAAAAATGTACATATAAAAATGTAAAATAAAAAAAGTCAGACAGGTGCAAATAGGAACAAAAATAGAGTGTAATTTTCTCTTTCACGCACACACACACACACACACACACACACACACACACACACACACACACACACACACACACACACAAAGTGTTTCACACATTTCCCATTTACTCCATTCATGGAGCAGTTTAGCAGGGCGCAAATGGATACGTGGGTAACTGGCGGAGCAGCTGATCAAAGCTCAGCTACAGCTTGCTGTGTGGCGCTCGTAGCGAAATGGGGATCGTCACACTGAGAGTGGAAGCTCTGTAGTTGGTGCACATGGAGGAAATCCACAGGTCACATGAGTCCTTTTGCAATGGTGATAGCAAACATCACATTCCCTCTTGAAAATGTGAAATAATCACACTTTTTTTTCTGTTAATGTTACCTGCCTCTTTTCTCTTAATTCTGACTGTTTTGTACATAAACTACATTTCTAAATCAGTTTTGCAGTATAGCAAACATCAAAAGAACATTTTGCAAACTTCACGTTTCAGTTTGTTTTTCTGCACTCATTCCAGAATTGCATAAAAACCTAAAAATGAGGCATCTAACTTGCATTTTCTGCCTAATTTCTTCATCTTCCCCATCCAAAATAATTATTCCAATCAAGAACCAGGGGCCCCAGAATGCTAACAAAGTACTAGGGCTAACCGCCGATCGTTACGATGTGTAAGGGTGGCTGCCAATCTTTCGGGAACTTTCCAAACAGACAATTTGACAATCACACCCACACTTATGTAGCGATTGGCCAGATGTGTGGAGGTCTCCATCTCTCTTTCTCTCTTTTTAAAACAAAAAATTCTTCTCACATCTACTTCCGTCACTTTCCGAGGATGCAACTCGGCAGCGGTGTCTTTGAGAGAAGAAAGTGTGTATGATTATCCACATTTGTATGATTTTTGGGGTCTAGAATACAAAGACATGTAAAGGTTATGCAGCTAGGTAATCAGGTAATCATTTTCTGTTGAATGGCACGTTTTATGAACTGGGTCACCTTTTAGATCATACTGAAGCCTTAAAATCATCTATAATTACATGAACCTACTGACTGCCTCAAGTCACAGTCAGGGTAACAAACATTTGTTGCAAAATGTAAGATAAAACTGAGATGACACAGTTTTATCTTAAAGTTTCAATGTTCTGGGATAATAAACGCTTAGATTGCAGAAACACAGATTTGTGACAAAATAGATTTTATTGATAACATGTACAGTAAATGATCAAGTTTAACATCCACAAACCAAAAGTGATGATTATTTTCCAAAACCCACATTTGTCCAACCCTAACCCCATGTGTCCTGCAGACTGCTTCTTAAAGGAATCATTTTTCATGAGCTGGTCACATGGTCTGGTCACTGTTTTTTTTTTTACTTATAGGTACTATAAAGTGCAGGTGTTGTGTAAATACAGTAGCACATGGGGCTGGGTCAGGATTTAACCTACTTTAGGTATATGATACATGCGACGTTGCAGCACAGGACAATATGCAAAGAAATGCACGTCAAATAAAATGATTAAAGTGAACTGAATGTTTGCTGTAAAGCTGATACTGGAACTTTTTTTTTTTTTTTTTTTTTTTATGTCGCACATTGAACCGCTTGCTTGCTTACAGTGCAGTACAATACACAACACATGTGCCTGTGTACTGCGCAAAGGATGAAGAAGGGCAAGTGTCATACTGAGAGACACACCGAGGCAGAAACTGAAGAAAATGCGCAAGACAGAAGTGGCAGTTTGAAAAAGCTGGATGGAGAGACACAAAAAAAAGGGGGAAAAGGTGAAAGAAAGACAGAAAGGAAGAAAGAGAATGGGGGTAGAGAAGAGGAGAGACAGAGAGACTTTAATTGCTTGGAGGGAGCATGACAATTGAGAGGAGAGTGGATGGAGGAAAATCTCCAGCAGTATTGATCAGTCCGGCTCTTCCATTTCAGTCGCCACCAACCCCCTCCTGCGTCTCCCCCTCCACCCAATTTGCACCCGTAATTTAGATTGCAGTGTGTTTGTGTTTGTGTGTGCGTGCATATGTGTGTATGTTGAGGTCATTTTGAGCACTGTTTGTCCTTCACTGTGTGCCTACATCTCTTTTGTATTCATTTACTTGTTAATGCGCCTGTCTATCACGTGTCAATGCAGAGGAACCTGAGGTATGGCCAGAAATAGTGCAGTAAACGGAGTGGATGCTCACTGACTTTGTGTGTGTGTGTGTGTGTGTGTGCAGATGTTTGGGTTTATTTTGGAGTGCTGGAGTGTATTCTCTAGTGTGTATCTGTGTTATCTGAATGTGTGTGTAGCAGGTGACGGGCATGGTGGTGGTGGTGGTGGCGGTGGCAGTGGGGGGGTATCCTTCCTGATCGATCTCCCCTCTCCCTTTGGAATGACCCCGCACCTCCTCCTGCGCCTCCGCCTGGGCTTAATGAGACACTCCTCATCATGGGACCAACACACACACCCGCAAACACGCAGACACACAAACAAAATCTATACACAATAGAAACAAGAAAAAACTCAAGTATGAATGTAAATATGACAAAGATTTTTTTTAGATTTGTGTAATCTTTAAATTCTTTGAAATCATTATAGAGAAGATGTACACACACACACACTCAGATTCACTGTCTTAGCTTGGGGGGGTCATTGTCAAGGCTATGACCTTCCACCTCTGTCTCAGTCCCAGACTGAATCAATTCCTAACCAGACAGACTGCTCCCCACCCCACCAGCCCACCCCCCCACTCCTCATACACAACCCCAAACACAATGACCAGAGCCCTGCTGGTTCTGCAAATAGGAGGGACCACCAGAACCTTAAAAGACAAAGTGTGTGTTTGTGTGTCCGGGTGACAGAAAAGGTGACAAGAAGCATGTCTGACAAGCAGAGTGTAGTCTAACTGTAGTAATTTATGCAGTTATGTTCTGACAGGAAGCTGCTGGCAGAGTTTTCTAACATCCTGATTTAACGTTCTGTGGACCAATATTGGCCATGCACTATTTATGCTCCCCAGAGCTTGGGTCTATAGGGAGTTACTGCATATTATTTTTCGATAATATTTTGATTTTTCTTTTGTTTTGTCTGGAAACACACATTCACATCAATCCAACATATTATTAGCTGATATAAATTTGTTAAAACAAACGCTGATGATCCATGTTGCTGATTTTAGATTAGCCGGGAGGCAGAAGAGGCAGAACAGTCAACATGCAACAACAGACATAACAGTACGGTGGCTCTTCAGAAAACTATTGGTGGAGTCACACATTTGCTGTCCATTCTTTATGCTGTCACTGGGCACCTATCCATAACAAACCTGTGGACTAGCTAGCTACTGAATGCATTAAGGAAAGGTAGCTGTATTATTATTGTAAGTGTATGGACGTTCCTGTGAGGCACAGTGGATCGTTTCATAACCTCGAGCAAGAGACTCTGACGTATGCACCAGCAGCCAGCAAGGTTAACTAAGCAATGAGTAAGCACAAACAAGCAAGTATGTAAAAAAATCTGAAAAAAGGACCTCACATTTGGATTTAACTTCAAGCAGACTGAATGTCGAAAGCTGTTATTTTAATTTCTTCTTCTTTTATGCATGATAACAAATCATGACCGACCTACGTTATTGTGACCCCGTTTAACATAAAACACAATTTTGTACACATGTAGTCTGGGATCCCGGCACTGCTTCTTTTTGAGCTAAAGGGTCATTGGCCTGAAAGAAGACCCCAGAGATGCCCCAGAAAATAACTTTGTGACCCTCTGAACTTACACCCGGCATCATTGACGTCTACATTTGACTGATGATTGTCACAGTTTCTCCTTGCCAACACAGACTTTTGTGTCATATCAGGATTTCCAGGAAATATGCTGATAATGATAATGATTATCAGAGGATGAACTCTGTCTTTGACCTTTGACCTTTTCCCCCAGCACTGACATAAAATTAGCTGACCACATTGATGTTCCTAAGAGGATGAACTCTTCCCATTGTGGACATGAGCTTTATTTAGCTTCACCCTGCATGTACAAATGTCAACTTTGCCCAAAGATACCTCCTTGTCTAATTTGAGGTTTCCTATGAAAATTGACCACAGAGATCCTATTCATTAACTTCTTGATCAGCTAAGTGGTAATGGTCTCATAATAAGAACATCCTGAATAACTTTTTTGCTCCGTCCAATTTTGCACACATGCACCCTGCAGGAGTCACTATGAGTGCTGTGGAATTGTAGTCTAATTTTTATGTATCTGGGAGTTTTAACAGTGCTTGCCACATGGCCCCGGGGATGACAGTTATGGTTGGTTTGTCAGTCGAACCGCCACTTAAGTCAAGACTGAAATATCTCTACCATGATTGGATGGATTGCCAAATTTTGTGCAGACGTTCATGGTCCCAAGAGGTTGAAATTGACTGACTTTGGCGATCCCCTGACTTTTCCGACACAGACCTCTGTCTGTGATTACAACAATTCTCTAGTTGGAATCATGTCTAATGAATTAATACATTGTGAAATTAAAAGAACTTCTCATTTAAGTGGGAACTGTCTGGAAGCCCATTAAAATCCCCTGGAAACCATTCAATTAACCCAGTTTGACGACCACTTGGTTTTTAGCACTGAAAGTCAGTCAAGCATTTCAATCTCAAAAATGAACAAAGTGTCAGTTTTGTTAAAAGTTTGGAGTGAAATTAACAAACTCTAACTGCTCCATAATATAGCCTAAAGCCCCTTCCAAATGAAACATTGGAAGATAATCTATGTAGATGCAAGGTCATCTCGCTGAAAGCATCATATATTTCATAAACTCACCACGAGTGTCAATGCTCTGCAGGAAGTTCTTTTATTTGATGTCGGTCCAGACAAATCATTGCAGTATAGTGTGGGAGGATATTACATAATGGTATAGAACACTTGCAGTTAACACACTTACACCTTGGCTTAACAAGGTACTTCAGTACCTAAAATATTTGTTTCCCCAGAGTTTTAGTGTCTAATGTTGCTCTAAATGCTTCAAAGGCTTTACTACTCTAAGCAGAGTAACAAGTCTACAGGAAACACTGAATCCTTTTTGTTATGTTTTATTTTTAATTTTTAGCCATGATAGTGGCACTTTAGAGATACCAATGAGAGAGAGATTCTACTGTGGTCCAGACTTAAGTATCCATTAAATGTAAATATCAGGTGTTTTTCAAACCACCATTATCCCCAAAGGTTGAATTACGTAGATCTTTGTGAACACTTTGTGTTTTAAGTCCCAATGAAGTCATTTGTCTGTCTGCTTTTATTATGAGAAATGCACCTTTTGTTCCTGTTCACACACCACAACTGGACGGTCATTGATGTGACAATGAATGATTTGTTTGCAAGATGTCATGGATTTGAAGTCACAAAGCTGAAGTCCAAGCAGGTTTATTTGAAAGCCCCCTTCGGTTTGTCAGAGTTTTGACTCAAATATGCTTTAATTCCAGGTCATGTGCATGCATCACATGACTTTTTAGTTTCTTTTAACCATGTGGCGTTTTCTCTTTACCCTTCACCCGATACCTTTCATCACTCTGTAGTTAAAGGAATCTGTTCTGTTCAAGAGTGTTTCACTTCTTAATACCTTTCAGAAGCTGCTGAAAAAGATGCCATGAATAGCCTTTCTGGAATATCTTTACTCACTTTCCCTCTTTAATTGTCATGTATGCACAATTGAGAGATTCTGTCAGTACAGTATATCAAGTTCTGTCACTGCCTAAGAGGCATCTTGTTGTCAAATTAGATCTATTTTATACTACATTATTATTAATTTACATTCCTCAGGTTTAGTGAGAGAACTGACATAATTTAATTAATGATAATTATGTGTATTCTATTCCTTAATTTAGAACAGAAACTATACAGTGTCAGTGTTGAGTTGTCCTGTGACCATGTTACACAGTTGTTGTCGGTATGTGTTACATCTGCTTTCTACTGTAGTGTCATTATTCAGGTATTGCAGAGGTTTAAAGCACTCATAATCATATATCATAACATAACAGTTTTGAGGTGTTTGTGGCAGATGAGCTTACTGCTTAATTCCGTTCATGTACCTATTATGATGTTTTACTGTTTTATTGTTTACCCAGTAGTTACAGTACTCAGTGCTACTTATTATCTGTATTTTGCTTTTGAAATATTATCTCACTTGAATATATATTCACTCTGAGACATGCAGTTAACAGGTTAATTGGTGACTCATAATTGCCCATAGGTATAAATGTGAGTGTGAATGGTTGTTTGTCTCTGTGTGCCCTGTGATAAGCTGCTTACTTGTCCAAGGTGTCCCTGTGTGTTTGCTTGACCCACAGTCAAGTCAAGTTTATAGTTAATGCTAAGAGTAACATTATGAAGCTGTATACCTCCAATGCTTATGGTAACAAACATCAAGCCATTACTTACTTATAGTTAAAAACATGTTAAATAAAATCAATGAAAAATGTTTTAAACTAATAATATCAAATGATCAAATGTATGGACAATACATCAGTGACTACATCACTCATTTTCCATACTCCTATACAGTATAGTGGAGTAACTTTGCCTTAACCATGGTGGTTTTGTGCGCTGAGGACTATAAAGAGTGATTTATTCCAACAGAAAAAAATCCTTTTCCATATTGAGCACCTTTCAGCAGCCTCTTTAAAACACTTTGGCCCTGTTAAACCATGCAGTACCTGACCGCCCTGCTCAAACTGTTTATTTGACTTACTGCTGAGAGCACTGTGTGTGTGTGTGTGTGTGTGTGTGTGCATGAGTGTGAGCATGAACACCGACTTGTATGTGTGTGCTTTGATCAGTTTATACACTACATGTGCATTCAAGCTTGTGTCAATCTGTGTGTGTGTGTGTGTGTGTGTGTGTTCACAGTGGCGTTAGGCCTTGCTTCCTTCCTTCCTGTTCAAGGGGACCTGGTACCTTTACCCACCAACGCTTCTCTCCTCTGGGATGGCGGTTTCAGTGAGTGTGTGTGTGTGCATTCACTTGACACTTGGCTGAACAGGGTGGTCCTAAAGGACTAGTCTGTCGGTCTAGTTCCTGATTCTCAGAAACACACACGCACGTACACACACACGCAAACACACACCTGCAGCATCACACCAGCCAAGCGCCCCAAATATAACCCAAACCATGTGATACACACTGGCTGACCCACTCTTTCTTTCACACCTGTCCTTCCCTCCTCTCTCTCTCTCTCTCTCTCTCTCCCTCTCTCTCTTTTCTTCTGTTTTCTTTCTTTGTCAGTTTACCAGAAGTGCTTTCTTTCTCACCCCTTCTCAATTACTAAATGATGAAGTTACCCGCTCTCATGCACTCACAATAACAAAACAATGAACACACACCCACTCTCCCTCTCACACGCATTCTTTCTCTCTGTTTTTCTCTCTCTCACACATACACACACACACACACACACACACACACTGAGTTGTGAATTGTGTTTGTGTAGGTGCACGGGGATGAGTTTCAATATTGCATCATTGGGATGCAGCACGGCTGTGTTTGGGGTCAGAGCACTATCATGTTGCCAATCAGCAAGGCAGCTCAGAGCCCTCATCAGCTTTTGATTGCATTTAGAATGGCTAATTAAATAAAATATGACATTATGTAAATGTCTGTGTCTCTGCCATATGGCCCCAGGCACTGCCCCACGCCGCCCCCACCCCCGCCTGCCTTCCAGCACACCAGGGGCAACCGAGCGCGCTCCATAAGTGTGTGTGTGTGTGTCTGTCCACATTTCGTGTGAAAGTGAAGGAGGGTGAACAAAGTGATGGTGGGCTGACCAAACATGGACCAAGTTTCCAAAAAGCCTATTTATGAAGACGATGCCTGAAGAGTTCACCTTTATTTTCTGTGCTTCATTCCATTTGAAGACATCTGCTGTCAGCCTGCTGAATATATTTGAAGTGTCTGATTGGATTTTAAAGGTGCAGCTGATTGTACGTGTTAACATTCAGGTTTTTCACCTTTCTGGGCTTGAGTAAACCTTAAATCACACAATTCCTTGTTTCAGACTGGGAGTTACTTAAAATAGTTTGTTGTGAAAGAAGCTCCCCTGTGAAAGAGGATGTGTGTTGTCCTATTTGTTTGTTGGAAGGATTTTTTATGAAGAAAAAAAGGTCTCTAGCATAAGTGAGATTTGGCCATGCAGGTGTCTCTGGCCAAGGTTTTTAAGATATCCCATTTAGATTTGTGCCCCCAGCTCAACGTAATGGAGGGGAGTGGAATTCTGCCAGAGGTACTCAAAGCAATCAAAAAGCACTTCATGATTTGAAAAGAATTTGAAATACTGAACAGCAAAGAGTGTTTTCAGAAACAATGTCCTAGTTAGTCTAGATAATCCACCGCTGGGAAGAATTAAGTGTTTTCGGTGTTTGCACGCTCTCAAAGAACAGCTTCATCTTTAGGGTTGCTTCAAATGGTCACATTCGTAGGTGGGCAAAAGCTGGCCATCATGGAGAGGGATGATGTCTTTCAGGAAGGCATTTATAGTGCACGTCAGTTGGAGAGTATCACTAGTGGACAGTAAAGTCAAGCATTGACAAACTTCCATTTGCTAAATTGATCCGTTGCACACATGGCAGGAAGTGTTTTGCCTCCTAGACTTTGTTAACTTGCTTAGAGTCGTTCAGTTTTTCATGGTTTATGTTCTTCTACCATGAGTAAGTAGTTACAGTTCGTACTTCAATAGTTTCCCTTTTGTCATCTGCACCCTAAACACTTTGTGATGCTTCAGGCATTGTCCTGAACAGGTACCTAAGATCTGTTGAAATTTACCTGTTAGGGTTGTGGCAGAATTCTCAGGAGCAGATACTTTTGTTAATGTGAGGTGGAAATGGTCTGTATGAAGTCTAACTGGGATTCAGGCACTTTGTTTAAGGATATCATTGCAAGATTTGCACAGTTCAACTGGATTTTTACATTCCACTACAGTGCTAACAGTGTTGCTCTCTCATGACCAACACCAACAATATGTGATAAATGGCCCCACTAGAATCCTACAGTAGTGACGAACATAAGTGAAGTGCAACAAACCTTTTCAATCAAGACACCGTCTTCACTGCTTTACCCTCAAGATGGCTGTTTCCTTGATAGCTCTCATGCTTTCTACCACTGACATTGCTGGGGTATGGTATGTGTGCATATATGTGTGTGTGTGTGTGTGTGTGTGTGTGTGTGTGTGTGTGTCAGGAGAGGGGGGTTGCTGCTTGTTCCAGTGATAAGGCCTATGGAGCAGGCCCAGTGTTACCAGGCCAGTCACACATACAGATAAGAGAAGATAACATTCACTGGAAGAACCGCTGCAAGCTCAACACACAACACTGTGTGTGTGTGTGTGTGTGTGTGTGTGTGTGTGTGTGTGTGTGTGTGTGTTTTATAACCGTTGTATCTATGTGTGTTCGTATGGATATATAGGCCTTTAAACTGTGTACATCTGTGTGTCTGGGAGCAATCTTGTGCACATGGGTTTGTGAGTGTGCCTCTCTACAGAAGATTATGAGGGGTTATTACTGTAAAAAAAAAAAAGTTTTAAAGAAATCCTTTGTGTCTGCTGTCCACTCTGCTACACTGTGCTATTGATTCAATAAGGCAGCCCACCACTGCTGTTACAGAGGCTTCAACTCAGTTTAAAAATGTATTTCTTTTATTTTTCCCATTTTTTTTTTCCCAGGGAAATTGAAATGAGCGCTACGCTTCAACACCGCTCCGTTACATTTTCACATTCTTGGGCACGTTTAAAGTTTAGAGGTGCCCAGTAAAGCCACAATTTCTGCTAGTGATGACGGATCGGCTCCTTTGGAGGGACTGGGGGCTTTAGCACCATGTTCAAGGGCACCATTTAAGGACTGCAGTATATTTTCACTTGACTGACTCAGATTCTCTTAGCCATCTTTGGAATTACCGTCATTTGCTGGCTTTGCTTCAGAGAAAACAGTTTTTAACTGAAAAATTATTTTTTAGAAAAACACTGTACTGTTTGAGAAAGTTTGCAGGGGGAAAATGAAACTGAACTCATTGACTGTTAACATGTGCTGAAGTTACAGTAATGTGACTTACTTTTCCCGTAATGAGCAAGCCTAATATAAGGCGATACATGTTACATATGTTACGTTAAGATTAGCAACGTAAGGGCAAGAAGCTAATCTATTGCTTCTTCATGTTTTCGCTTATTTGATGCAGATTGCTGCTCCCTCTGCTTTTCTTGTGCTAAAAAATAAGTGTGATCCTCCATTTGTCTACATTTAGCCGTTAGCAACTAGTAAACACTTTGTTCTTTTTCTGCTATGCACTTTTTAGACTTCTTTGACCGTTTTGAGCTACTATAACAAAGATGCAAGATGGTGGACTCCATGTAAGAGGACCCGCTTCATACATAGATATAAATGGCTAATGTAATTTATATAAGGTAATAAACAACATAATGATTTATTTTTAAGGTGATTATCTATAACTGAAAACATAGTTATGCATGTTATATTGCATTTCCGCTAATAGATCACCCTAAAAGTCCCATACTGAACCTTTAAGTTAAGTCACTGGCACTAAGCTAACTGTTCATATTAAGTATCTCCAATACATAGAGTAAGCCAAAATGTCTTCTTTTATTTTTCTACACCTGTCAAATGAATAGTTTGATGTTATGAGAAACGCAAAGTTGCATCAAAAGATTGGTACCCATCTCATATTCTTGGGTTAAGTACAAAGCCAATCAATCCTTTTAACTCCCCCTAAATGTGACTGTCATTTTGTCATTACATTTGGCTCCGACTAAACAGACATGGTGTAACTATCTGCAAGAAGAAGACGTGAAATAAATATTTCTGTGGATTTAAACCTTATGATTGTAAGCTGGATTCTCTAATAGATGGACAGATATCAGCCTGGATGTTGGGAAGTTTCTGTAAAACTACTTTCTGTCTCTCTCTCTGGGTGTCTTCATTCCACCTTGCTGCTTTTTTTTCACCCTTTTTATTTTTCTCATTTTTCATAACCCAAAGTCTCTCTCTCTCTCTCTCTCTCTCTCTCTCTCTCTCTCTCTCTCTCTCGCTCTCTCTCTCCTTTCTGTCCATACACCATAACCAGACCGCAGAAGGGGCTGTTGCAGAGTGAGAGAGGTTGTGGTTGGCACACATACGCCCAGAGGGGCCCAGGCCTGTCAGCTCAGTAGCCCCACATCTGGAGACTCCCGCTGGGCTAGCAGCCTCCCTCCAGCCCTCCACCTCCACCACCACCACCGCTCCCTGGAGAGCACTGAGCATGCATACCACACACACACGCACACACACACACCTACACACACAAACAGACAGGAAAATGTACATGCACATACATATTTGCACACTTCGACACCTCACTTACACGCACACCAGCATAGATATACTTTTTGTACAAAGACATGCACACACATATAGCAGATACCTATATGTAAATTCACAATCTGCACACATACACACATGCATGCGCCACACACTAAAACATACACACACCCAAATGCCCACTCCCACACACACACAATTTACAGGCACACACATTAAACTCTAAAACATTATGCTAATCTACAGCCGGCGGCAGAGGATGGCACTCTGCTCGGCCTCATGCCAAAGTCCCTTTCATTTTTATAAGATTAACCATGAGGAAGGAGAGAGAAAGAGAGACTCATTCTGCTATGTGAGAAGTTGACTGGACAGCAACACCTACTCTCTTGCTCCGATGCTTCATAACACTTTGAAACATCCACTAATATAAATACAAATGACAGCACCATTAGACAGTAGAGTTAAACAACCAGGCCAGACTTTATGTCCCGCATCAGTAGACATATCTGCCTTTAGCAAAGGATAATAAAAAGCAGAATTATGCACATGTTTTAGGTTTTGACTGATATGGATTCTTGAAGACCATAACTAAAATATACCAGTGGAGTCATTTAATACCCAGGAGGATAATACTTTCAGTACTCTGTTTCATTGTCAACTCCCTCTGATTTTGTGCTTTATCTAATTTTCTCTTTTTGTTCCTTGCACAGTCGTTCAAAGATTCCGTGGATCCTTTTTATTGTGCAAACCTTCTCTCATAACCGTTTAAGTTCTCCAAAGACTCCTGAAGGTTAATATCTGTATTTACTGAACGCTGAACCTGCTGAAAAGATGGTAATGGTATGTTTTATATAGTTGTGCAGGTTTAAAGGTGCAATACGTAAGGATTTTCCACCTGCCAAACTCTAAACAAACAGGAGGCAGCATATCATCGGAGTAGCAGCCGCACTGCTCAGTTTGCCGAGCTTCACCCCAACAGAAGGAGGTGTTCAGGCTTGGGTTGGGTGGTGAATACTGGTAGGTAACAGTGCAGGAATGGACCCCAAAAACAACAGAACTTGGCTCAGCGGCCTACCAGTGATCACGAGTACTAGATGTGCTGGGCCTACAAGATCTACTTACAGATAATGTAACACATTTTGATCCGTCCGTTACAATTAGCTGTACTGCCTGATCCGTACTGCACATGTGCAACTTAACAGAGATGAAAGGAAGTCAATGGCTCACTTGTTAGCTACTCCATAACCAACCAACAAAGAAGAATTTGTTTTTGTAGAACGTGCCCTAAAACAACATATTGGGAGCAGAGGTCAGGTGGCCATTGTCCATTGGCAGGTCAAAAAATAGAATAGAATATCATAGACATGCAAATGTAGAGAGATGGTGGCTTGATGGCCAGCCATGCAGCATGTTTGAACACAGACATCTATAAAACACAGTGAGGTATGATTTTAATGTTGGGTTTTCCAGCAAAGTCACAGTGTCCTGAATGTGTGATATTCTGATAACTATGAAGAATAATGTCCAAACCTCGTTTATCAACCGGTGATGTCATCAGGGGCAAAAGCAAAATGAGACACAGAGGCTGCGTGAATTATGACATTCACATCAAACAAAGTGTGAATAGTGTTAATAAAATACATAACACCATTAGATAACAATGAGAAGAAACAAAGTCAGCGTTGCTCTGTTCACCGCGGTACATGAAGAGCAGACAGAGTCAGTCGAGGGCCACAGCAGTCTAACTCATTGCCAGTCAGCGTGGCAATGTGTGATGATAATAAGGATAACTTCCTCCAGGATAATGGAGCCGAAGCATATTCAGACCTCTGTGCGCACTGTCCCAGAGGATAGCCCTGTCTGCTGTGAATATTCTGCATTTAAATGGTCCATTAGAAGCCAAACAAACACAGACAGGCCTCCATACTAATGACCGACGGGGTCCAGGGGTGAGGCAGGGCACCCGCCATGTCTCAGTCTGAGTGTGTGTGCCTGTGTGGGTGTGTAGGAGAGACAGAGACACTGTGTGTGTGTGTGTGTGTGTGTGTGTGTGTGTGTGTGTGTGCATCAGACTGGACTGGGAGGCTGATTGTGTGTGACATGGGTCAGGAGGGTATGAGGGGGGTAGTGGTAGGGGTGATGGAGAGTATGGGCTCTCTGGCCAGAGGGGGATCTTCTCCTCAGTCCCAATGGGTGCACATTTGCATGTCTGTCCCATTTGTGTGTGTGTGTGTGTGTGTGTTTGCATACTCTCACATTATCCATCTTCTGAATAATATGTCTTCGTTGGCTTGCATGCATTTGCGTGAGCATATATGTGCATATTGCCTGTCATATTGTCATGTGCACAAGTTCATGTCCATATTCACCTCAGTTTGTGTGTGTGTGTGTGCGTGCGTGTGTGTGTGTGTGTGTGTGTGTGTGTGTGTGTGTGTGGAGAGAGACACAGAGAGTTGCAGGGGTTATTCTAATAAGGGGATGCTAGTTGCGGGCCCCAGGCCCTGGTCAGCCCTTTGCTCATTATCATTATTAATATTTGAGGAGTAGCCTGTGCAGGGCGGACAGATGCCCTCTTCTCTCAGCACTCAGCTGCTCATGAAATGTGACAGGGCACATCCTAGCTTCCCCTCTGCTGTTTATCAAAATATGAGGACTGAGGATTGAGGTGTCTAAACTGGGAGGGAAATGAGGTTTGATTGGATTTTATTTTAAGGGGTACGGCCAAGATCACCAACTCTCGAGTTTTGAAATAAAAGTGCTGAGGTAAATTCATATCGAACGCATAGAGTCCTTTCGGCTCACGTTATTCATGCACGTTTGACCGCCGGCCCCGGCCACAAGCAGTCTATAGTTCCAACAGAAATGAGCTGTAGCTAATTACTAAAATACTGTTAGGAAATTTGCATGAAAAGTATCAGCTTGATGAAGCACATCTTTGCCAAAGTAACTTTTGTATCTCTTCACATCCACTCAAATTTGTTACTTTGTGCTATCTGTAATCACGCCTCTGCCACCCGTACACCCAGGGCAATCAAAACTTTTCTTGTCCCGTATTCTCTCTTGTGGGACATGCTACCAGTACTTACCAGAGTAGAGGCGTCTCTCAAAAAAACTCCTGAACACCCAGCTCTTCAGAGAGTGAATGTTAGTGTCTGATGAGCAGTTGGCACCTTGCTTGGCTCAAGTGGTTGGAGGACTAGAAAGGTGCTATGAGTACAGTTCATTTGCTGTGTACTGCACCCCACCTGTTGCAGTGCACTATGCCCCCCCGCTCAGTTTAATATACACAACACACTTATTCATCTTATTTTCAGGTTTGAGTCAAGTGGCAACCTCCGTGGATGGAAAATGAAGTGCAAAAAACTGTAATTCCTCAAACGTCCACTTGAGGCTGGCTGCAGAAGTGAGTCAGTCTCCATAAGTCCCCATGTTCAAATGTCCAACTTCACAGCAGAAATAAACATGTTTACAGCCTGGTACAAAAAACAGTTTTGGTCTCTATAGCTAATTTCCCCGTTCATGGCAACTGTACTGAGGGTGAATTTATATACAACTCACCTGTTCAAATGATATTAAGGCTTAAAGTTATGCAGAATTAACAGTGTGGTAGCTTTGATTGACAGGTGATCCAGGCGTCATTCAGCCTGCCTCAGGTCCGTCGATGATGCTGATTTTTAGATTAGCCAGGAGGCGGGAGAAGCAGCACAGCCGACATGGCGGTGGCCACCACTGCATATTTTAGGCTTCAGAAAGCTACGGATGACATCACAGACACGGCGTCCAGTCTTTATACTGTCATTGGTCTGAACAGTAAGTTGAAGAGCTGTAGACAACTTTAGATCTGATGATTCATAAGCTAAGCAACACTGTCCTATGCCCAACCCAACCCAGGACTGCTGCTAGATATGCTTGTTTTTGTTTTCATTTGACTAATTAGACTTTTTGATGAAGCCAAAGCTGCTTTTATGATACAAATGCAGACTGTTTACAACTAAGACACGTCAGTCACATTCTTCATTCTGCCAAAACCCTCCTCTCACAAACCCCTCTCATCTTCCCTCATCTCTTAATTCCACATCCTTACCTATTAATGCATGTGGAGCCTGCTCACTCCACCCTGCACTTTTTGCTTCCTCCCATTGTATGAATACCGGTATACGATTAACTAAAAAAAGACATCATTTTTTTGGCTCAGTGCGGTCCCCAAGCGTGTTGTTTTGGCCCCATGTACAACACGGAGAGTGTTTGTTGCCGTTAACTAGCACACGTGTCGAAAATAAACACCTCGCTCGACAACGCTCCATTAATAACACGCCTTCGCTTTGTTGCCCGCGTGTTTCTGCTGCTGCTGCGTTTTGTTACTTTGCTGTCTTACTTTCTCTGTCTTTTGTAGTGTACGTGCACGTTTGTGTGTGTGTGTGTGTGTGTGTGTGTGTACGAGATACTTTAGTGTCTGTCTATGTTGTGCGTTCCTTGTAGTATGAATACAGAGATGTAAACAGATAGGAAGACACAAACACACACACAGTAATCAGAAGATGATCACAGATTGCAAATTTGAATTGTGGATGTGGAAGAATAGAGTGTGTGTGGCATCGTGCCTTTTCTTGTCCGCACCTGAGCATCATGGGCCCCCATGATTACTGTATATAGTGTGTGTACACAGAAAGCACGTCTATGGATGTATCCCTGTGTGAATACAACCATCACAGGGCATCCTGCATAATGCTTTTCTTAAAAGTTTGCAGGCATCTTTGCACATGCAGAAAAATATGCGTGTATGTGCATGTGTGTGTGTGTGTGTGTGTGTGTGTGTGTGTGTGAGTGTGTGTTTGCATTCATGTTAACCCTACCTGGGCTATTTTGGGTGGCTGGCATTCAGGAAAAACTCCAGAATGTCACAAGAAACAAATAACCCACACAAACCCACCACCCGCCCCTGCAAACAACAAGATAGAAAAAAAAAAGAGAGAAATAAAAGTTTTCCACTCATGAATATGCAAATATATCACAGAGGAGTGAGCGCTTGTTTGAAGAACTGCTGCTTTTGTTTCCAGCAATTAATAGTACAAACAACTGCTCTCTCTCTGGCTCTGTCTGTCTGTCTGTCTGTCTGTCTGTCTGTCTGTCTGTCTGTCTCTCTGTCTCTCTGTCTGTCTCACTCGCTCTATGAATATGGTTAACAGAGCAGATACTGCTCTCTCCTCACTCAACTCCCAGGATGGATTGAGATTAGCAATGGAAATGGAAAATACATAATGCAATAATAATAATGCTAGTCAGATGGTTGGATTCGGAATAGCCAACCATTTCAAAATGAAAAAAGTGACATGGTCAGCTTCTGAATTGTTCATAACTCTTATGCCTCCAAAGATTATCTCTTTGAAACTTTCTTTAAGTAAAGAAACTTATTATTATTATTTTTTTTACAACCTAGTACATCTGAGTTAAGGCTGAGAGAGTAGAACAGCCTGCTTTCCTCCCAAATGGCGTTGCTGTGGATTCTCCATCTCTGTCCAAACCACCGTCTAGTCTCTGATCTACACTTCACTACTCCACTGATATGAGAAAGTCTATTTTGCCTTTTTTATTCCTTTAATATCTCAATAAGAGTCAGTCAGTTGGTGGTTTGAACCCAGAACCTTCATCTGAGGTGACCACTGTGCTGACAAATACAAGTTATATACAGATATTACATACGCCCATATTGTAACCATTTACTGCAGTGGTTCCTGCCTTTTTGGCTTGTTGGCCCTAAAAAACGAAACAACTTCTGACCCCTCAACCAGACTATCCTGTTAGTCATGTCAAGTTAACATAATCATCTGAAAGTTGCAAAAAGTATCTCTCAATTTTGATGTCAGACGCACTTTGTTTGATACCTTTACACACAAAAGCACACACGAATATAGATTTAATGTTTGAACACTTTTCTATTCATTGCATATGTATTTTCCATACAGTGATACACTGCGGGGGGCCTGTTTGCATTTGCGCTGCAACACATAGAATACATCTGCTATATGTATGCGTGCCGCAGAATGAAGTTTGAGCCTTATCGTTGTTTATTCTTAGATTCGCAAACTAAGAACCCCAAAGCTCCTGCCGTTCAAACAGGGAAACCCCCCTGCGGCTGTGAGATCCAGCCTCCCCAACTGTCAATCTCCATTCTGCCCCAGGGCCGTACCAAGTCTGTCCGGGGGTGGGGTTGATATTAGCAGTATCGCCTTTTTTCCACCCCTAAGTTGTTTATTTTCATTTTAAGCTGACATTTTAATACACCACTGTGCAGGTGCTCTGATCCTTTGCCAAAAATGAAGCCAAAAAAAAAAAAAAGAAATATCTCCCCTCACACAGTTGTCAGCTAGAGGCAAAAAAGGCCAAATCTGAGGTTTGACGAAACAGAAGACCATAATGATCGCTAGCATCGGTACGGCTGTGTGTGTGTGTGTGTTTTGATGGAGGGGTGGGGGTATAGGCGTGTACACACAAATATGTGCCTTCAAGGTCATTCTGATTACAAAGCTACAGTAACTTTGGGGTAAATTGCCAGTTCTCTTTGACTAATGTGGGTTTTTGAAGGCCAGTACCAACATTTTTGGGTTGGAGCTGATATTCCGTCCTGTTCCCTATCGTTAGACAATTTCATGAAAGCAAAATCAGTAGTCAGTATTTCTCTGTTTTTATTCTCTGGATGGAAAAAAAAAACCTTAAAAAAAAACTAGATTAAAGAGTTGGTTTGTCCAAATTACAAAATATTGTGTTGCACAGTTATCTCTAGTGGCAGTTGGCCATGCAACTGGTCTTGATGGCATGTGAAATATCTCATTCTTCCTGACTCCACCCACGATACAATGGATTTCTATGAAAGATTCTTCTGAAGAAATGTGTGATTGTGGTTGATTTTTAAACTGTCATCTTTCAGTGCAACATTCGTAAGATTTTATATTCAGGTAAGTGACACTGCAGGCACTAATACAGCCATCCCATTCAGCAGAGCAGACAGGAATGCACACAGCTGGACTGCAGAGCTGCAATAACAGGTCAACATGTACAGACAGGGCTTAATAATATTAATGGTCAAAAGGAAAACAACATACTGGGACACTGAGTTGGCATACATATACAGTAAATGAGGACACCGTTTAATCAGTTTGTAGAAATGTGCACTATTACAGCATCAATGATGACAGATCTATTTGTTTAGACCACATTGCAAACCTCTTTGGTTTTAGGCTTAAAGTTACATATAATTAACAGCATGCACACTTTGATTGACAGGTGGGTGTCCTTACAGATGGCTTGTTTGAGCACCCAGGCATCATTCAGCCTGCCTCAGGGCCACTGATGATCCACCTTAAGCAGGACTACTTACAGCGCCACACGCAGTAGTTTGAGCTTCAGAACAGCGCTTTGGAAACCTATGAGTGACATCACACATGCACTGTCAATTCTTTATACTGTCAGTGGTTTAGACTGTGAAGAACCAAATCAGCTTCAATACAGAAATAAAGACAAACTTTGTTTCTCTGATGGGCAATTAAATTACAGTTGTAGTAATAGTACAGTAGTATAGTAGTTTAGTAATGAACCTTCTTAGATTAAGTTAAAAATAAAAAAATATATATATTTATATAACAAAAATATAGGGTGAATTTCAGGGGGTGCTTAGAATGGGTTTGACCCCTTTCTTTAAGTGGGTTCACTATTCAGGATGTCAGAGTTCAGGCCGGTGTCATTTTTTACAAACTTGGAAACCCTGAAGCAGTTCAGTTAATGTTGCTATAGAATATGTTTGAATCTATCAGTTCATTTGCCATTGTCACAATCTTCTCCTTCCCTTAACCACACGAGGGGAAAAAAATCAAAACCTGAGTGAACACAATCTGAGCTTTTGCAGAATCATCCAGTGTGATATCACAAGTGTATAAATGACCTGACCACCTTACAGTTTTTCTGTCAGCTGTGATTTTAGACTCCAAATGTAGTGATGACAATTTCAAATGAACTCACTTAACTTCACTTAACTGTTCTTGAGTTCTAATCAGGCAAGTGTCATTCAGCACCGGCAAACCCTGATGCAGTTAAATGATGACAATCCATGTTCAGTGTTCAGACTATGCAGTGATGGCAACTTCAAATATATTCACTTAACTCTTAATGAGCTGGTGTTTCTGGCTGTCTTTTCACTATCACAGAGGAAATGAAAATGGTAAATATTTAACACAAATGGATCTCGGGTTCATAATATTTTCCTGTTCCCAATGAAGAGAAGTCTGTCTCTGTTGTGTCAGCCTAGGTATAAAACTTTAGTCTCTGTGATCAGTTTGAAGTTAGGTTGGTTACCTGGAGGTTGCTAAAAATAAACAGCAAGAGAGAAACAAAAGTAGTTGTGATGCACAGTAGAGGAGTGTGTGAATGTAAGGTGGGAAAATCTATGGAGGGGCAACACTTGGAACTTTGTCGTACTGAATAATGCGAGTGTGATTCTAAGAATATGAATGTTTTTTTCTTCTTCGTTTTTTTTGGAGTTGTTTGCTGTCTTATGTATTGAAAACATGTTTTAATGCATGGCGCTGTAAACACAAGTGCACTCTGTATGACCGTGAGTCCAACAGCACACATCAACACGTGCTCCTGTTCACAGCCACACCCCATTAGCCTAAACAGACGCTGCCTTCAAGTGCGGTTCGAAACGTCGCAATTATGAGTTGAGTGCATATGAATAACTGAATGGTTGATGGTAAACAACACTGGGAAAGTTGATAAGTAATATGTTTAGGATATATTTAGTGTCTGCTCTCTGTGCACATGATATATGGTGATTGATGCTTCCACTATTTCAGATTCTAATTAAAAATATCCACATTCAGCTATTTATTCAATTCTCAATTCTCATTTCTGATCAAAAGAACTCGAATGCAGCATTGCACTGTGTTTTTTTTTCTTTTTTGTTGTATGCTTCTAGACTTTGATGGACAACTTACAAGGAGTGCTTTAGATCATCAACAGGTAGACATTCATTTACCCATGATCACACACACACACACACACACACACACACACACACACACACGTGTTCAAAGCCATCAACGTGACCAGCGACCTTGTGACCTTGTGAGTGTTAGTCTCAATTCTGGCACTTAAGCCTCTGTGTCTTTCGTCAAAGGCTGGATAATGCTCTCCCTGAGGGCAAACACTGGCACAAGTCTGTTCCTCCTCCACTCTATCTCCATATTTGTGTTCTTCCCCTGCACTGCTAGTCATAGCTCTCTCCTCCTCTACCAAATCCTCTTTCTCTTTTTTTCCCACTGCCCTCCAATATCTCACTCTTTTTTCTTCTTGTCCCTCCTTATTCCCAGTCGTGCCCCCCCCCCTCCTCCCTCTCCCTCTCTTTTTCTCTCTACTTTTTGCATGGTGTTCAGCGGGGGAGCCACGAGGCAGAGAAATAATTCAAAGTCTTTGCATATTGCAGGCGCTCTGGTCAGCGGCGGAGCCCCCGTTGCACTGACACATTAGTTTATCTGGACTGACCCAGCAAACAGCCTATGCCATGACAAATAGCCTGGATGCTGCTGCTGCTACACACACACACACACACACACATAGAATAGACAGGCATATGCAGAACAAACACTTGCATGCATGCCTGCGGAGCAGACAGCTTTAAAGAAATCTCCAACCAAAAAGAGGAGGAAAAAAAAACAAATGAAAGCGGCGAGGGAGAAAGGGAGTAAAAAAATAAAGATAAAAAAACTAGAGAGATGTACTGTAGCATCCCTTTAGGTAACAGAGTGATTTTCTGCATTGTTTAATTTTTAATCACTTTGCCTTCCCCAACATTCCTCAGCTCTTTTTTGCATATTCTATATATAAATATATAATTAATGTCTGAGAGGCAGATAAAAGTAAAAAAAAAAAATACTATTCTCACAAGAGGCGCTGAGAATCATTTGTTGTTCTTGAGAACAAATTAATGCCAACGATAAAAAGAAAGAAAGAAAAAAAAGTGGAGTTGCTGAGGCCATGCTTTTTTCACCCCCCCTTCTTCTTTTTGTACAACTTTCACACATCACATGTTCCTTTGTTCCACAGGCGAAGCTTCGCTGGTCACTTTAGTGCGTTTCTGGAACAAATGGTCTCCCGGAGGCTGGCGGGCTGCAGACTGGCAGCTACTGTACGCACCACTGGGAGGACAGAGGAGACTGGTGGAGATGCTGCTGCGATGATAGTGTTGCTACCAAAGTGGCAACCTCAGTGGCTGGGAAATAAAATGGAAGTGTCAAAACTGCAGTTCCATAAACGTCCACTTGGGGCTGGCTGCAGAACATTTCAACCTCCATAAGTCCCCATGTTCAAATGTCCAACTTCACAGCAGAAATAAACATGTTTACAGCCTGGTACAAAAACAGTTTTGGTCTCTATAGCTAATTTCCCCGTTCATGACAACTGTACTGAGGGTGAATTTATATACAACTCACCTGTTCAGATTATATTAAGGCTGAAAGTTATACAGAATTAACAGCGTGGGCGCTTTGATTGACAGGTGAATGCCATCACTTGTTTGAGTGACCAGACATCCTTTGGCCCGCCTTAGGTTCACTGAAGATCCACAACTTTGTCCATCGCAAAGTTAGCTGGGAGGGCGAAGAGGCCAACATGGCCACGACCAAAGCCTCCACACTGAGCTTCACAAAGGCTGTTCAGAAACCTGGTGGTGACATCACAGAGACTGCGTCCATTCTTTATGCTGTCTATGGTTGTTACTGGTGATGTGATGGATGCCAGCCTGATGTTAGCAACGTATAGCTATTTTCATGTTTCATTCCTGTCTCTGGTACGACCCTGCGTGGGTCATGATGTTGATGATGTTTATTTTGATGTTTTGATTTGACAGATTTTTTCAGGCGGTGCTCTGTGATTAGTCCATTTGAAAAGATTGGTGCCTCTGGACTGGACAAGCTGATGGCATCATTCCATTTAAAGTGACAACAGCGTACTCTTCCACTCTCCAACATACAAGTGTCAAAGTGTCAACACTTGTTTGTGTTGCAATGAGAGTTTCTGTAAGTAGAGGAACGGTGTCAACACTTTAAATGGGAATATTTGTATACACTTGTGCTCCAATTTGGCCTATGTGTTGTAAATATTCCACTATAAATATGGAGGCCTATAAAAGCGTGTGTGTGAGCGTATGTGAGCTTACTTTTAGCACACAGGGTTTTATGTTGGTTTTATAGAAGCATGTAGTGGTAACCCAGAGAAAATACAGTTATTTCAGTTCTTCAGTATTACATTTACAGTTAGGGGACCCTCAAGAGACAGATTTAAAGAAAAAAAGTTCAAGCAGTAGAGGGTGAGATGTTCTGATTCTTGGATCCTTCAAAAACATTTGCTCTTATACTTCCCCAAATACAATTTGATAGTATATTTCTCTCTATCTGCTAGATGCATGTGTCTTGGCCTTCATGCCTAGAGTTGTCGAATTGTACAGTCCTAAAGCACAAGCCAAGGACATCACCATGACATCATTAGGGTGTTTATTTATTTATTTGTTTTTATTTCCAAACTGACCCAATCTGACAATATGTATCAGAAATACACCCGAGAATGCATGAAATGCTGGACCTATCCCATTTTTTAGCCATGAAACAAAACCCTGCTACTTCCCAGCAGTGCCTAAAGCGAATCCACCCGACCAACGAGGACAAACAGTACTACACAGTCAGAATCAGAGTAGGACTGGTCATGTGAGCTGTCCTGCTGGAACTACTGTTGTAGAATTGATTTTTGGTAGTGTAAAGTTGGCTAGAGCCGGGTAAATGTCAAGCAATGATTTAAATACCAAATACCTTTTATTTTGCGTTTACGATCATTAAAAAAGCGACTCTAGATAATTTAGGAACCACAACACTTCTCTAATTGGACCCAAACACCTCAGAAATTCTCTTTCTAGAGACTTAGTTACTTCAGACGAGATCACCCTGGCCTCCAGCTCCACTGTAAAGAATCTTGGAATTGTTTTTGATCAGGATTTGTCCTTTAAGGTCCACATAAAACAAATTTCGAGGACTGGTTCCTTCCACTTATGTAACATTGCCAAAATCAGACGCATTGTCTCTCAAGCGGATGCAGATCTAGGCTGGACTATTGTAACTCTTTGTTATCAGGCTGCTCTAATAAGTCTCTTAGGACTTTGCAGCTAATTCAGAATGCTGCTGCACGTGTTCTGACAGGAACCAAGATCAGAGATCACATCTCTCCCATTTTGGCTTCCTTGCATTGGCTGCCTATTAAATCTAGAATATAATTTAAAATTCTTCTCCTTACTTACAAAGCTCTTCATGGTCAGGCACCATCATATCTAAAAGAGCTCATAATACCTTACTACCCCTCTAGAACACTGCGCTCTCAGGACGCTGGGTTCCTTGTGGTTCCTATAGTTTCCAAAAGTAGATTGGGAGCCAGAGCTTTCAGCTATCAGGCTCCTCTTCTGTGGAACAAACTACCTTTCTGGGTTCGGGAGGCAGACACGGTCAACACTTTTAAGAATAGAGTTAAGACTTTCCTTTTTGATAAAGCCTATAGTTAGGGCTGGCTCAGGTCATCCCTTAGTTATGCTGGCATAGGACTAGACTGCCAGGGGACTCCCCTTCTCTCTCTCTCTCCCTCCATCACCATTACCACCACCATCTGTAAACATACATGTCTCATTAATGCATGTTACTAACTAAACTTCTTCCCTGGAGTTTCTGTGCTCTATCGTCCAGCAGGTTCTCATGGATCGTGGCTGCTGCTGTGATCCTGCACGACGTCCACTACATATATTATTACTGTCATTATTACTACCATATCTGTTACTGTAATCATTTTTATCATTCATTGTAATTCATTGTCATTTTATCAGTCATTGTACAATATGTTTGTGTTGATTTGTCCTGTACACGTGACATCCATTGCACGTCTGTCCGTCCTGGGAGAGGGATCCCTCCTCTGTGGCTCTTCCTGAGGTTTCTTCCACATTTTTTCCCTGTTAAAAGTTTTTTTGTGGGCAAGTTTTTCCTCACTCGAACCGAGGGTCTAAGGACAGAGGGTGTCACTCCCTGTACAGATTGTAAAGCCCTCTGAGGCAAATGTACTTTGTGACTTTGGGCTATACAAATAAAATTTGATTTGATTTGATTTGATTTTCTGAGCCCACTGTGGTCTACTCAGTGGTTACACTGAAGAGGTTTAAACTGTGTTGTCAGTCCACAGTATGTTCAGCTGACCTTCTGTGCTCACCTCAGACCAACCTTCTACTTCTATTCTGAAATTTAAGAGTACTTATTAATACCAGCTTGTTACAGACATTATTGTGCACTTGACACTGAAACTTTAACCTGCACTAATTCTGATTCTAGATTTCCAGTTTCCTTTCACCACTGACTGGTGATATCTTATATTCTTTTTAACTGTTGATCAGAGGGATCTTTGTCTCTGCCCTTTCAATTGTCAGTCTGGTTGAACCGTTGTGTAACGTTTTGTTCTTCATGTACAAAACATTTCTTTTCTTGCCAACCGTTCATACAAAATAACATTCCGAGCCATTCGGAGTATTCTCTCAGCCGTCTGACTTGACCCAATCAAGGTATTGCTGCAGGTATATATCTGTTTTTGAACACACTTGTACCAGATAAGTGGTTGGTATCTGCTGATATGCAAAGATAAGGTATCGGAATCTGTATCAAGAAGGATAAATGGTATCAGAACATCTGTAGTGGTGAGGTAGTATTCCAAATAACAGTTCATTACAGCGGCGCATAGAGACATACAACCATACACACTCACATTTACGCCTATGGGCAAAGTGTGAATTCTAAAATGTCCACACTGTACCCAACACGGTACCCAGCCCATTGTATTTGATTGTTTCACACTTTTGGTGGACACCAATTGACCAATAGACATCTGACATGGTATCTCTGAGAGTCAGCTGTCCATCACTGGCCAACTCTTGGATCACAGACTGGCCATTGTCATAAGTGAAGCAAGGTTGTGCTGCCATCAGGCTTTAACTCTGGTCTTGTCAGAAAAAGTTTACAATAACATGCCCTGTATTTGCTTTCAAACTGAATGTGGGTTTGACCTCCATCGTATACTCATAACATAACATAATTACATCATGTTGATTTATCAAATGTGCAACTTAAAAGAGCTTTTAAATACTGAAGAGTCTTAATAAGATTAACCCAATGACAATGGTGCTTCAAGTTTCCAAGCAGACCAGCTGATGTTTTATATATTTATATTAGAAATCTAATTTGATATATTTGACATTGGCATCTCTTATGCTCAGCTGAAACCCTGTCCGTCCCTTTCCCTTCAATTCCTGGCTTTTCTCCCTCTCGCTCTTTGAACTGTTCGAGCAGCGAAGCTCAGGGTGTTAGCAGGGAATTTGTCCAGCTTTGACAGGGCCGAGTCGTTTTCCCTCAGTGCTCTTTGAAGATCGGTCGCTTATCGACACCGGGGCTAAGCGCCGGCCCTCTGAGCTCCCATTCCGGCACCGCTGGGAACAGCGGTGAGGCTAGCAAGTATCACGAACCGGTCTCACACACACATGCATGACCGCGATACTCACACACTCAATCTGTAATAAATTCAACGCGTACATACTGTACATGCGTGCACAAAGAACTGAAAAGCAGCGCTCAGAAATATGCATGTTAAGGAGACATACGTGCAGTCACAAATCACGCACACAGGAAGACATTTGCAAGAAAGATGTAGTGACATTTGGATGTGTGGGGAAAGAGATAATAGGGATGATGGAGATATGGGCACAAGCATATGCACTCTCTCTCTCTCTCTCTCTCTCTCTCTGTCTCACACACACACACACACACACACACACACACACACACACACACACACACACACACACACACACTCTCTCTAACCTTTTCCCTTGGCATACAAGGGAAGAAAACATAGAAATGCTTGCAAGAGGAAGATCAATGGGGCTTTGTGGCCTCATGGTGTGAAAGAGGTGAGCTGTGGAAGGTGGAATTTCATATTGGGATCTAACATCTATTGTGGAGAATGGACCACTGCTTCAGACTACAACCCAGATTCAACAGACACAGAAAACATTCTCCCAGTTGTGGCTGTGAACCTCAACCCGCTGCACTCACTTTCAACCAAAGAAAAGTTTTAATTCAGTTAGCCCTTTGATCAGTTTACAGTTCCATTACAATGCCACCAGGGTAATGATTCCAACTCTGACTATTTTTGAGAAGATCACCACTTAGCATTGTGCGTGAACACAATGTAGAGCTGCAAGAAGGCCAAGAACATTCAATTTTGAGAAAGAGAATGCTCACTTAGGTACAATGTAGGTACTTAATCAAAAAGGCAAGGTTTTGGTCATTAGACTTTCAACAGGCCAAGTAAACTCCATTTATAGCACAATACACATAAATCAGTCATATTTCATGGAAAACCTTTTGATGGAAAAAAAAAAAAACATTGTTTTTTATATAGTAAAACATGGAACAAAACACCAACATTACCGTGAAATCAACTGCATTAATATCCTGTTACACATTGTACAGTAGAACACGGTCATATTTAATGTAAAAACTTTAAGTGTAAGTGTAGAAGTGTATTTTATATTAGAGGCTGTTAATTGTACAGTAAAACACTGTAATATTTCATGCCCAAACCTTTATTTTATATAGCATTGATATGCTATTTTCATGTCAATTATACACAGAACAGTGTTTGATGGAGAAAAAAAAAAAACTTAGAATAAAATGCCAACATTAACCATAAAATCAACAGTCCTTGTATCTGTTTACCGTAATAGCAGAAAAAGTTATACCGTATTCATGACAGTAAAGTTCTGGCAACCACAGCTATATGTCACATATTTGTATGTGGACTGTGCACAGAAAGAAGTCCACCCATATAAACAATACAAGTGTTTGCAACATTTGCAAATCTTTATCCCAGATTTGAGTTTGCATAATAACATTTCTATGTCGACTCTTTATTTTGTCTTATACAGACTCTGCAGAAGGGAGTTGATAAGTTCAGAACTCTATCTGGAGCAGCCTTTGAGGGACACGTGAACTTCACTGAGGTCACATCTTTGCATGTGTAAAAGCTCTTTCTCAAACAATAAATCCTCTGCAGCCACCTTATAATCTAAACAAGGTATGTCATATCTTCAGTGCGGCCTAAAAGGAGACACAGACCATGTGTCTCGACGATGAGCAAGTAGGCCTTGGCTGTAAAATGTTAATAATGGAATAGCTTAGACTATTGCATGGAAGAAGATTAGAGTCCAAGGCTAAAGCCGGGAGAAAGGCCGGTAACATTTGATAAAGACGGAGTGGAGAAAGGCAAGGTAACTTTAAGAGGAGAAGGTAAAAGAGGGATATCTGAGGATTTCAGGGAATGATAAAAAGCCGGGGATTGTAGAAGGAGAAAGACTAAACTGGCTTTATCACTGTGGAGGAATTTAAAGCAGACGAGGTTGAGGCTCTCTCACGATTGTCCCTCATTGTGGACATTTTGGAAATATTTTGATGGCTACTGACGGACGACTTTAAAATGTAACTTTCACCTCCCAATTGCAGTCTTTCAGTGTCTGACTGGAATGATACTTTGAAGATAAAGAGCCCAAAATGAATTTCTCCTTCATTATCCGTCATCTGTTCCCCTGCATGAGATGCCAGTGCAATTCGGAGCTAAATCTGCCTATCAGAGAGAGAAAAAAAAGTGCAAATGTGAGAAATAGAAAACGTAGAAAAAAAAGAAGATAAAAATGTCCATATGTTTCAGAGGCCGGCTATCTTTCCCTCTCTCTTCCTCTCCCAGCCTCTGTCTGTGTCTCTCTCCCTCTCTGGTTCCACCGCTGACCCCACTCATTAAAGCTGATTAAAACTTTTCCAGGGAGCGCTGTTTGCCCTCAGAAGACGATAACCTCTACAAGGCTGCTACATAAAAGAATAATAGCCGACTACAAAGAGGGTTGGACAAAGAAAAAAAAAAGAAAAAACCTTCGCCCGGGCCCAGCAAGGCCCCAATTGGAACATTTTAGAAAATTAATGAAATTTTAGATCAAATGAATTATAAATTAAGGAGAGGGGAGAGGAAAAAATTAATAAGTCATAAGAAAATGTACTCTTGCTATCAAACTGTAGGAACATGTTATCCTCCACCAGGCTTGAAGAAACAGGGTCAGGTTCAAGCCATGCGGATTGGGAGGAAAACAAAGGTTCCCTCCTCACTCGGCTTTGAAGATAATTGTTGCAACTGTACTTGAAAGGGGACTCTGGCCCCGGCCTCTGTCGAGACTCACTCAGTGTTTTTGTTGTTCTGTTGTTTGGCTTCTTTTTTTTGCCGGATGCGGCAGCAGGGATTTGCGACATGTGGGACTGCTCCTTTTTAACAGAAATCACATCAAATGCAAGCACAGGCTGAATGTGTGGCACTCTGGCTTCTTCTTCTATCAAATTAATAAAATCCCTTTTTAATGCGTGCATTAAAAATAAAAAAAAAAGGAAGGCAGTGTGGCGGAGGGTATAAAAATAAATTGCTTCGTGTGAAGTTGTGAAAAAGTTGTGGTTTCTTGGAGTTTTCTCCATTCCGCGTGTGCTGCGGCTGCTGCCGTGCGACATGACATTATCAGAGATGCGTGTGACTCCCACCCCCGATACATGTCATGTTCGAATCCAGCGGCTGTCAAATGTGACTCTGAAAAATTCATAAAAATGAGAGCTCGGCCCGTGTCGGCTGTCATTTCGTGCTCGTAAGTCTAAGGTTACATGTTGTTGAAGTGTTGCTTTAAGTAGTTAACAACAGCGCACTCTGTCTGACTCACACACACACACACACACACGCGAGGCGAGGCGTGCCACACACTAACACAGCTGAAGGGTGTTAAATGGATCATTAGCACTGAGCTGAAGAGGCACTCGACCTCTCTCCAGCAGGGGTCAGAGGTCATGGGCCTGAGGAAACAAACCACTCTGTGATCAAGAGAGCGGTCAAAGCTGGTCAGCCCCGCTGAGCTCCATTCACTTTTACAAGCTAACCTCAGCTGTTTGTGTGTGTGTGTGAGAGAGAGAGAACATATTCTAACCAGAATCTCAAACTCTCTCCGATTCTCGATTTTAAACTTTTTCTCTTTGTCAAACTTAGCTCGAACTTATCATTATTAATTATAGCTAATAATAACAATGAACACAGTTAAATATTCATATGAGAGAATAATATCATCTATTGAAGTTTCTTCTTCTCTCTCAGTTTGACCCACGCGTTGCTGTTCTCATTGTATCTCAACACCGTGGCTGCCAAGCCTCCCAAAACAGAATTCAAAGGGTTTATTCTGTTTGACCATGCACACTGAGCAGTGAGGGTGAATGCTTCTAATTCTCATTAACACCAGCCGTGCACTATATTCAGCAAATGACTCAGTCCTCAGCCTTGATGCAACAGTTAGAGATGACATTGTTATGGTACTGTAGATGTGCGATCACTTCTGGATTTTGAGCTCTTTCACCTCGGACATTCTCTGACTGTGACGGCACTGTGACAGAGAAGACGTGACAGAGTTAGCTGTCTAACTAAATTTAGCAGGGGTTCATGGCAGTGAGGGCTACTCCTTACCTGGTTGTTGTAATGTAGATCATGACAGCAATATATTGATCTTCTACCTTTTTTCTGTAAAGATGAAATGATGATGGAGCAAATCAGACTCAACAAAAACTGTGTAATTTCTGAAGAAGGAAGTTGACTAGAATGGAATTTAAAAATAAAAATATAATTTTAAATCTCTCAACAAACTGGTCAAGAGGTCCAGCTCTGTTCTGGACTGTCCCGACTCCATAGAGGGAAGAGGGGGAGAGGATAAACAACTCCTCTCACCTCCTGCATGAGACTGTGGAGGCCTTAAACAGCTAATAATATTCATTAATATAATATTAAAAAAGATCTTTTTATATCTACAGTAGGAGCAGGTCCTCTTTCATGGAGGCCATGTTTTAACACCATGTTTCTACAGTAGCCCTGAACAGACAAACTAAACACTGACTCTAGTCAGGGACTTGATTACACTAGGAAGGTGAGGGTGATGTGAGGGGATTGCAATGCAGTGATTAGACTACTAGATGCAACTAAACTCTACACCCTGGACCTTTAATCCATGACTTGTCCTTCAGTCACCCCGGTCATCTTTCCAGCAGTGCACCTGCAGTCAACAGTGCCGTGGCTCAGTAATCAAACCTTTCGGCCTTAGGAGCTCAGATTGAGAATGTGATAGAAGGTGTTCGACTTTTGCTGCAGGAGTAAAGAGTGAGTGTGCATTAGTGCCAGGACAAAAGCTCTGTGGCTTTAAATAACTACTGAAGTTGATTAGGATTTATAATCTTAACAGGTCTTGGGTCTGTACCTTTGAAACCGGATTATAAAGGTTCATCGAAACTAATTTGAAACATACAGGTATGGAAAAAGTACTGCTAATGTTTATTGTTGAGCTTTCATGGCCTTGGTGCCCTATGTATTCATTTATCTGAGAACTACACTATTTAAGAGGTAGTTCAAGTTTGGCAAGTGCAGCCCTGTGTAGACCAGCGATCCTAAAAACAGACAAAAGTGAAACACTTTAACTGTTAGGCCCACATTAACCAAGGTGAAGAAACAGAGCAGATGAAATGCCCGGTGGAATTCAGGGTTTGGACCAAACTTTCATCTTCTTCTCTTCTCTTCAGATTCTCAGTGTGGTGAACAAAGTGAAGTACAGAGAATGTTTTTTTTGCACCAGCAGGTACCTCGGTCAAAATCCCCCAGAGGCTGACATGTTATTCCTGTTTGAGACAATAACTTGCCCTTTGAGCCATCCACCTATGTTTGTCTGAGAGAGTGCACTTGTGTTGGAGTATAATAGAAAGACAAAGAAAACATTCCCCTCCTGATCATACCCTGATGTGTGTTTGTATGTGTGCTGAGAGAGAGACAGTGGATCTCTCTCGCCCTCTCATATCCAGCGTGTTCACTCAGACAGGAAAAATAAGGTTAACAATAGATAATCGGACATGGGGTGCTAGTCTTCCTTACAATAGGCCGTCGCTGGCTCTCACAGCTTGTTACCGTATGCCTCTCAATAATTAATGTGCTCCTCCCTGGATGCTCTGCTACATGCCAGGCTTTGATATAAGGTTACTGCGCTTAGGGTCCCGCCACAGGAGGGACGGCTGCTCTAACAGCTCAGCGTTTCATGTCGTCCTATTTTAAATGCCCATACAGGCTACATCTCCAGTTTGGCCCTGGCTCCCTTGATATGAGCAGGGCTCAATCAAGGTCACAGGGCTAATCTGTTTCTAGGCAGAGTCAGCATTTCCTTTTTTCTTTTTTCTTATGTTTTTCCACAAGATATAATTGGAATGTTTTGTCATTTTCTCAAAAAAACTCTCTGCTAATGGTGTGCAGTTTCTTCTGAGTTTATTTCAGAGAGGGTCAGAGACAAAAGAAGAACAAAAGTGACCACATCATTAGCGACCAAATCGTCGCAGCCAAAAAGACAGTTAATGTGAAACTGTTAGTTTTTACAGTTTCTGAGAGTCTGCATCCAACGTGTGAGGTGGGTCACAATCAAATGAATGCAGTACCACAAATTAGAGAGCGGGATTTAAAATTAGCAGCTGTATCACTTCACTGAAGTTCTGCTGCCGTAACTCGACTATTCTGAATGAAAGACGTGCAGTAATTAGTAACAAATGATCACATTGGTCAATGTGTGGTGGTACGTTTGAAAGACTAACAGTAACGTATCTGGTTAATTATCATGGCATGACTTCCTGCCTTCATCTTCATTTCAGCTCAAAGTTTAGAGGAGATGCTCAGCATAACTGAGCCAAAGCAAAATAATGACACAGAAAATAACACAAAATTAGCGTTGCTGTGCAACAGTGAGGCTGGGCTTTTTTTAGGCAGGAAGACAGAGGAGGAAGAAGATAAATGAGAAAAGCAGCAGGGTCCATCAGCAGAAATGTCTGGAGCATCATTAAACCTTGAAGTCACGTGTCTCCTGTTCCCACTGTAAAATGCTGAGTAGATATAAGGTTATTCTGTTTGGAGCTCACAACCTTTGCCTCCACTGACCTGTCGTAATCATCTTGAGCTACCAGGAGAAATGGAAAAATCAGAGATGAGAATTTTACCAGTGATAACAGCTGTCCATGCATGTAAAGGCAGACCACTACACCCCAATTATGTTACAGTATGTTCCACACACTGCCCTCGCATTAACAGTAAGTAGTGTGACATACATACTTAATATAGCAGCCAACAAAGTCTGTGCTCATCTCAGCATTCTGGACTTGTAGTCAAACGAGAGCTTAATTTTCTTTTTTTGGTCTTCTTCCTCAGAATCGAACAAAAACTTAAAAAGGCATAAAGAAATGACCTGAAGCAATGCAAACTAACTTGACCAAACTATGATTTATGCATGAGCAAAGCTTGTGTAAACCCCCCTTTTTCCCATTTGACTTGTGAATTGAAGTCAACATGATGAGTTATTACAGAAATAAATGCAAATTTGAGTACAAAGACAATGAATACGGAGTCAGCTCTGTAGTCCGAAGTCATCAGGAGCCTGACTTGATGGTTGATGGGTGGAGAAAATGAGACGTATTGTCAGGCAGTATTCCCAAACATGTGGGAAACTATGGATTGGACGGGTCAGGTTCCTAAATGAGCTCCTTTTACTTTAGAACTTTAGAACTGCTTTGCAGTTGAATGTTGTTTTTACTGCATAATGAAACAACATGGACACACTTACACTTTGCTTTGTTGCTTTCTTCCTTTGCTGGAGATTTTTACCCATATGCAGCTGGTGGGCTGCAATCTACCTCAAAGTAACACAAACCTAAAATAAAAATATAAAAGTAAATTATACAATAAAATATGCTAAATATCTAATATTCATCTTGAAATAATTGAATTGTTATTTAAAGTACATTAGTTGATTAAATAGCTAGTGTTTTGCTAACATCAGCTTTTTTCTAGCTAGCGTTTCTTTTTTCTTTTTTTAGCTTAATTGATGCAGACTACTTAGATCGTAGCCTACAATTACTGTTGCTTTTTAGCTATAAGAGCTAACTTAAGATGTGACTATAGGGCAGTCACATGTTTTAATCATCTTGAAAATTTGGTTGTCTTCCTTGTCAACATGGACAAGCAGGGCATGCAGCATATCTAATGGAGAAAGCTGACTGAGGTTCAGTTATTGGAGCACAGAGCAAAAAAAGAACAGCACTCAGGAAGGATCACCTGGGCACTACAGAGGTGAACAAACAAGAGAACATCGGAGATGTATCAGACATAAATAGCATGCACTTTGATGTGGTTCAAGTGACCAGGGACATTCGAGAGGAATACAAATAAATGAAGAGTAACAGTAACTGCTAGCAGTTAAGAACAGGCTGGCACGATTTTCTAACCAAACCACAGCCATTTGTGGTTTGGTTAGGCAATCACCAGAGCTGCGTGTTAAGGTGAATTTTTAAAATGGTGTCAGGAATTCAGGCAAAATTCTGAGGATTTGTGTACTTCATGGACCAGGACCAGTTTGCAGTGTGTGATTTAGTGGCATCTAGAAGGATTGCTGATGACAGCCCCATCGCCTCACCTTCGCCTTTCAAGTGTGAAGAAGTGGCCATGAAAGGCCTGATCGAGAGCCAGTGTTTAATTTCCCTTTTCTGGGCATGGCAGTCCAACATTGTGGACTCCATGGTGGACACATTAAAGGCTCATTATATTATACACTAATGAAAAGTTATGCATATTGTATTCTATTTTGTCATATCCTGTAAATAGAGGGCCCTTAATCTAACACAAAGTGGGAGAGACAGAGAGAGAAAGATTCAACAAATGTCCCACAATGGGCATACAGAACATTGAAAAGACATATTGTAACGTCATACACATACAAAATACAATATACATATACAACACCAGACTGCTACATCTACATGCATGATGAATAGTTACGTATTGAAATACACATGCTCAGATTAACTACTCTGATCCGACACTAAAATTCACACACAACTGGCCAAACCCGTCCACATGTACAGATGAAACAACAGCAGACAACAAGCATCCAGTCCTCAGCCAAGACAGCAGGAGTTGAGGATGGTGAACAGAATCGTTTGGCTCATTTAAAGTACAGGTTCTAAGGAAAAAAACACAGATCAAATTCAGGCTTTTATTCATAAAAATCTTATATCAGCCTCCAAGAGTTACCCAGGCCGCAGCCACCCTGGCCTACTTGTTTCCACGGCCAATGATATTTTGTTGAACTCCCACTCAGAGGCTCGAGGCTCGAGATTCTGTCTCCAGAAAAATGTCCAAAAATTGTAAGGGAATGTAAAAAATGTAAAAAAAAATTGCCTTGTGGAACAAAACAATTTTTTACATTCCCTTACAATTTTTTTTACTTTCCTTTACATTTTCTCCAAGAAAATACGCATTTCAGTTTAACATTGATAATTTTACATGAATACATAATCAGTTCAGTTCATGAACAGCTCACAAACAGCCAAACAACAAAATGACCTTTTGGCCCGGGGGCGAAAAATATTTGCGACAATGCTGCTCCCCAGAGAGAAACTTTAAGATCGTCTGCTATATAAAGTGTGAAAACTGTAACAGGAAGTTGGCAGGCCCCTCACTGTTCTGACATATGCAGAAACCCCCCTACGCACAGGGATCTGTCAGTCAGTTTCAGGGGCACAGCTGCAGCAGGGCATGGGGAGAATTAGCCCCCTACTGTGCCCCCCACACCCCACCCGTCCATCTCCACCCATCAACCTTCCCCTCCCACCACCACTCATTCTTCCACCCATTCGCCCCCTAACTGAGGGGCCTTCTTTTCCTTTGGCCCTAATCATGGAATTTCTCCAAATAATATGGTTTATTTTAGTAACGGGGCGGGCAGAAGTCAAGCTCGTCAAGCCTGTCCATTTCTGCCATTTTAATTCTTACTGTATGCGCCGCAGAGAAATGATGTGACAGGAAAATACATGTCTCTGATGATACTGTAGCAAGGCACAGGGCATGCTAATAACTCCTGCTACAGTGTGTCTCTTCACATTCTGCTATTTGCACACTTTATCAGCGACTTGTTTGGTTTGTACCTCTCTGTGTGCCGACCGCCTCGTACTCCTTCGGTCCTTCTCCTCGCACATTGAGATGCGTTTGTGGCAATGGGAGGATGGACAGCAGATGAAGGGAAGACTGACAACAGAGTGAAAATAAGAAGAGGATATGTGAAATGTAAATATGTGGAATGTGCATAATTTTCTCTGCTTGCAGTGCTAAGAGCGAAGGGAACGAGTGGCCATCTTTCTACACCGGGGATTATGTCGGTCATCTTTTGTGTGCGGAAGGGTTTAAGGGTTCACACCAGATTAGGGACTGGAGGATTAAATTAGGAGACTTCAAGAAAAGAAAATCCCTCAGACTCCACTCTGTTTATCCCCGTGTAGGCAAACACCAGTTTAACTCAGCCATAAATACTGTCATGTGTATCAGTGGTCAAAGTACATTAAGTGATTATGTTCTTTTAATTACCGGAATACCCTTTCCGATCGCATGATGTTACAAAAAGAGAAGATACACACTGTTCTTTTTTTTTTTTTAATTTAATATAACAATGAAATATGTGTTGCACCCACTCTGGGCTCTGGACTGGGCTGTTGTGCATTCATGCTGCTAACTTGCTCAAGTTGGCAGACTGTCAGAAAATGTATTAATTTCTCAGAAGATTATTGATTGATTTTGTCTTAAACTAGTGTGCAAAAGTCTAGAGGAAACTTTGAAGGTTCCATGAAATGCAAATATCTCTGTGGTGCAATCATTTAGTTTGTGATGCTTACAAAAGGGTCACATCGACTGAAAGAGAAAGATGAAAAGCAACAGAAATCAGTCACTGGTCTTCAATTACAGCATCATGATTCAGTTCATATTTGCACTACACTTACTGCATGTTTCAGGCTTTTACAGGGTGCATGCATTTCTTTTTTTTTTTTTTGCATCTACACGGAGGGCTTGTGTGCGACAAGCCCGTTAGTACTCCTGCTTTCAAAACCAACATTTCCTTTCATGTGAGGCCTTGCACCACATGGCTGACCACAAACCAGCCTTCAAGAAATCTCTAAAATAAACATCTGCGCTTTCTTTGAGCATGTCTCAGTATCCATATGTGGTGCTCTGGCCCGTGTTTTACCGAAACGGCCAGGACCCTTAATGACCTTGACGTCTTGTGTTTAAGCATAAAGGATTAAACCCTGTTTTATACCTTCGTTTTTTAAAGAAAGCATCCGTCCACCAAATCAGAGGGTGAACGCTTGCAAACCCAAACACTGGACCGCATAATGACAGCCAAGGCCTCTGGCAAAGAGGCCACAGAGGTTGTAAAATAATGTGGGGAGGGATGGAGTGGGGAATGACCAGCGCTTAAGTATGGGTTTCCTTCTCGGTTATACGTGTCTTTATGTGTGCGCAGGCCTTGTGATCAGCGAGCCCCAAAGTGGAATGGTCTCCTCAAATAGAGTGCGACAAGCAGCTTCATAAGTCAAAGCCTGAGAACTGTGTGACAATCTGCAGCTCAGTGGGAAGGGACGTGACACTACACCGGTGTCAGGGAGGAAACGGGGATACTCTTCTGTATTTCTAACCCCACCTAACCAACATGTTCATGACAAATTGCAAGCTCTTCATACCACTGCGGTGAACATTTGCTTTCTGACATTCGCTTAATTTTAGGAGGCGTTTTTACCGAATGACATCCAACACCGGGGTTTGGTCATTTGTGATTTGTAGTCGGAGTTTAGACAATCCTGTGTGGCATTCCATGACATTTACAAACCGGTCCCCGCAAGATGTGCATTAAATAAAAGAAAAAAAAAAACATTGTGGGTTTCTAGATTAACTTTGATTTACTCTACTCAGTAATATGCATATAATAACATAACAACACTGCTGTAATGTTGCTGGTGCCTCTCGAGGTTTACCGATACCAAGAACGTATAGACCAACACCATCTGGAATATGAGTGCTTGTAATCCAGAATTTTGTTTTGGCATTAAACTATAATTCACACTCAACAGTCAAGTTGTAATGTTTCTAACAAAATGTAAGGAAATACTTTGTTTTGTTTAAACAGTAGTGTCTGAGCAGGGGGCTCAAACATCTTTCACTTTTTAGAAAAGCGAGACCCTCTCCAGCATTATTTATATTTTCTCTGGACCCTTCCAGATGGTGCGTACGCCTGTTATTACATTAGAAACTAGCGATTGCCAAATGTAATACAAACATATTGTAGAGTCTGTCCCATTTATTCCTACTGTTTGAAAGGTTATTAAGCTAGCCGGCCTTCACATGCACTGACAGGCTCGGGAGTCACTTGACAAGATGGAGCAGCAGGGGATTTGAGAATTGTTTTCTCCCAGCAGCTTAGGAAAAAAAATCACACATAATCAAAAGACGATTACCATCAGACAATGTTTAAACACTGCGTATGAACAAAGTTTTAAGGGCTCTGATAACAGTTCAGCTCTAAACATGAGTTTAACCTCTAAACATTCAAAACTTCACCCACTAATAAGACACATTGACATTTGATGTTGAACTTTGGTTACTTAAAGAAATATTTGAATGTGCTACATACTGTATGTATTGTACTAATTCTATTTATTGTCATAATGTGTTACGGTTAGTGCGGTGGTTCTCAAACTGTGGTATGAGTACCTACACGAGCTTCCTGTGGTGATACGTGGAGGAATCTGAAATTGTTTTAAAAAATGAAATTATTTAAAAACATACCAAATCATCTCCAACAGTTTGAATGAAATCAAGAGATCACTGAAAATGTCATCTAAAGGAAGTGTTGCATTTACTGAAATATCTTGTTTTCATCACATTCATTCACAGTTCAAAAACACTGTGTCAAGGCTCCACACAGGAAATATTAGAAAGAGAAGTGTGGAGCAGGAGTACTACTTTTTACACCAAAATTAGCTCTGGTTCTTCTGGTCATTATTCAACAGTCAACAATAATTAATCTTCATAATAGGAATAAACCTGCCTCCTGTGTCAACTGTCTTTAGCTGAACGGGGTTGACCTATGCTGCTGGATTTTAATGTGTCAAAAGAGATGAATATTATCTGAGCTGGTTCGTGGTGGCAAAAGTTTGAGAAACACAGGCTTACTGTAGTGCTAGAATAGTGCTATAGGTGATACAGCTGAAATACAAATATGAATATGGAAAAAATTAATTACAATGGGCTTTGCTAAATAAACGGAAAAATTCAAAAAACACAGGTGCAAAAGAACAGAAATAAAAAGCCCTGTGCTCTCCCACAGAAGTCAGACTTTTCTAAGAGATGTTTATTATTTCTGGAGAGCTATGTATTCTTGTCGAGAATGTGAATAAATGTGTGTCTTTAAACTATGCATAAATGTATGTGCGCAGCGTTTGCCGTGGACATCTATGTTATGCAAATGAAGGTGCATCACGCTTAAATGAAAAAACCTTCAATGTGCCTTCTGTTCCG